>NC_079530.1:0-92500 GCF_003711565.1 Takifugu flavidus
CAGCCCGTCCAAGCACGCCACGGGCAGCCCACGGTGGGGTTGGCGCTGCTGCAGGGGGCGTCTCCAAACATGGGCCCTCAGCCTCCTCTTCTTCTGCAGCCAGTCTGGCGGCTCCTCCATCCAGCTCTGTGGTGGTGCTGAGTGGTGACGGGTGGTGGCTGATCTGAAGCCAGTGCAGAACAGCACCACAGGGGAAGGAAGTGCTGAGAGCAGGGAGCCTGGTGAGACCACGGGACACTCCTGCCCTTCTGAGCAGCAGTTCCTGAGCCGACCATGGCTGGTGCGCCTACTGCTCGTATGTGATGTCCTCATGCTTCCATGTGCTGCTTCAGTTGCAGATGGACATGCGTTACCCAGCGAGCAGCAGAATGAAACCGCTCCCTTTAAACTCGAGTCCACCGTTCCCAGTCGCCTGGCACTGGGGGCTCGCTGTGGGTACGGCCAACGCTGCTGGGGGTCACCTGTCCGCCAGAAGAAGAAACACACCGGTAATCACAGACTGAGCTCCTGTACGCAGGAACATGTGCTGGACCTGTGCAGTGTCTGGATGTTCTGTTCAGAGACGGAGGTGTTACCTTTCTAGGGTTAGGGCACAGGTGACCAGTGGTTTTCCTCATTGGTTCCAGCACAGTGGGTGTTGCTCTGTTCTGTTTCCCTCCACTCATCTGGGTTATTTAGTAACGGATGGGAAGCCCACACCACCCTCTCTCCAGCCCCTCTGGAGGACTTGGAGACTAGCTTGGCTACTAGATGGAGCTTTGCCTTCAGGGTGGTCTCTGGTTCCACTTTTGCCTCCCTCACTCATGGAGAGACGCTGTAGGCTAAAGCGACTAGCCTCAGTAGCCTTGGTAGCCTCGGTAGCCTCAGTAGCCTCAGTAGCCTCGGTAGCTTCTGTAGCCTCGGTAGCCTCAGTAGCCTCAGTAGGCTCAGTAGCCTCAGTAGCTTCAGTAGCTTCGGTAGCCTCGGTAGCCTCAGTTAGCCTCAGTAGCTTCATTAGCCTCAGTAGCCTCAGTAGCTTCGGTAGCCTCTGTAGCTTCTGTAGCCTCGTAGCCTCGGTAGCCTCGGTAGCTTCGGTAGCCTCGGTAGCCTCGGTAGCTTCTGTAGCCTCGGTAGCTTCTGTAGCCTCGGTAGCCTCTGTAGCCTCAGTCGCCCCGGTAGCCTCGGTAGCTTCTGTAGCCTCGGTAGCCTCAGTAGCCTCAGTTGCCCCGGTAGCCTCGGTAGCTTCTGTAGCCTTGGTAGCCTCAGTCGCCCCGGTAGCCTCGGTAGCTTCTGTAGCCTCGGTAGCTTCTGTAGCCTCGGTAGCTTCTGTAGCCTCAGTAGCCTCAGTAGCCTCGGTAGCCTCAGTCGCCCCGGTAGCCTCGGTAGCTTCTGTAGCTCGGTAGCCTCAGTCGCCCCGGTAGCCTCGGTAGCTTCTGTAGCCTCGGTAGCCTCGGTAGCTTCGGTAGCCTCAGTAGCCTCGGTAGCTTCGGTAGCCTCAGTCGCCCCGGTAGCCTCGGTAGCTTCTGTAGCCTTGGTAGCCTCAGTCGCCCCGGTAGCCTCAGTCGCCCCGGTAGCCTCGGTAGCTTCTGTAGCCTTGGTAGCCTCGGTAGCTTCTGTAGCCTCGGTAGCTTCTGTAGCCTCGGTAGCCTCAGTAGCCTCAGTAGCCTCGGTAGCCTCGGTAGCTTCTGTAGCCTCGGTTAGCTTCTGTAGCCTCGGTAGCTTCTGTAGCCTCGGTAGCTTCAGTAGCCTCGGTAGCTTCTGTAGCTCGGTAGCCTCAGTAGCCCCGGTAGCCTCGGTAGCTTCTGTAGCCTCGGTAGCCTCAGTCGCCTTGGTAGCCTCAGTAGCCTCAGTAGGCTCACTAGCTTCATTAGCCTCACTAGCCTCAGTAGCTTCAGTAGCTTCGGTAGCCTCGGTAGCCTCAGTAGCCTCAGTAGCTTCAGTAGCCTCGGTAGCTCGGTAGCTTCTGTAGCCCCGGTAGCCTCGGTAGCTTCTGTAGCCTCAGTAGCCTCAGTAGCCTCAGTAGCCTCGGTAGCCTCAGTAGCCCCGGTAGCCTCGGTAGCCTCAGTCGCCTTGGTAGCCTCAGTAGCCTCAGTAGGCTCACTAGCTTCATTAGCCTCACTAGCCTCAGTAGCTTCAGTAGCTTCGGTAGCCTCGGTAGCCTCAGTAGCCTCAGTAGCTTCATTAGCTTCGGTAGCCTCGGTAGCTTCTGTAGCCCCGGTAGCCTCGGTTAGCTTCTGTAGCCTCGGTAGCCTCGGTAGCTTCGGTAGCCTCAGTCGCCCCGGTAGCCTCAGTCGCCCCGGTAGCCTCGGTAGCTTCTGTAGCCTTGGTAGCCTCAGTCGCCCCGGTAGCCTCAGTCGCCCCGGTAGCCTCGGTAGCTTCTGTAGCCTTGGTAGCCTCGGTAGCTTCTGTAGCCTCGGTAGCTTCTGTAGCCTCGGTAGCCTCAGTAGCCTCAGTAGCCTCGGTAGCCTCGGTAGCTTCTGTAGCCTCGGTAGCTTCTGTAGCCTCGGTAGCCTCAGTAGCCTCGGTAGCTTCTGTAGCCTCGGTAGCCTCGGTAGCCTCGGTAGCTTCTGTAGCCTCAGTAGCCTCAGTAGCCTCAGTCGCCCCGGTAGCCTCAGTCGCCCCGGTAGCCTCGGTAGCTTCTGTAGCCTCGGTAGCCTCAGTAGCCTCGGTAGCTTCTGTAGCCTCAGTAGCCTCGGTAGCCTCGGTAGCTTCTGTAGCCTCAGTAGCCTCGGTAGCCTCAGTAGCCTCAGTCGCCCCGGTAGCCTCAGTCGCCCCGGTAGCCTCGGTAGCTTCTGTAGCCTCGGTAGCTTCTGTAGCCTCGGTAGCCTCAGTAGCCTCGGTAGCTTCTGTAGCCTCGGTAGCTTCTGTAGCCTCGGTAGCTTCTGTAGCCTCGGTAGCCTCGGTAGCTTCTGTAGCCTCGGTAGCTTCTGTAGCCTCGGTAGCCTCAGTAGCCTCGGTAGCTTCTGTAGCCTCGGTAGCTTCTGTAGCCTCGGTAGCCTCGGTAGCCTCAGTAGCCTCGGTAGCCTCAGTAGCCTCAGTCGCCCCGGTAGCCTCAGTCGCCCCGGTAGCCTCGGTAGCTTCTGTAGCCTCAGTAGCCTCGGTAGCCTCGGTAGCCTCAGTAGCCTCGGTAGCCTCAGTAGCCTCAGTCGCCCCGGTAGCCTCAGTCGCCCCGGTAGCCTCGGTAGCTTCTGTAGCCTCAGTAGCCTCGGTAGCCTCAGTAGCCTCGGTAGCCTCAGTAGCCTCGGTCGCCCCGGTAGCCTCGGTAGCCTCAGTAGCCTCAGTAGCCTCGGTAGCTTCTGTAGCCCCGGTAGCCTCAGTAGCTTCAGTAGCTTCTGTAGCCTCGGTAGCTTCTGTAGCCTCGGTAGCTTCGGTAGCCTCAGTAGCCTCAGTCGCCCCGGTAGCCTCGGTAGCTTCAGTAGCCTCAGTAGCTTCAGTAGCTTCTGTAGCCTCGGTAGCTTCTGTAGCCTCGGTAGCCTCAGTCACCCCGGTAGCCTCAGTAGCCTCAGTAGCCTCGGTCGCCCCGGTAGCCTCAGTCGCCCCGGTAGCCTCAGTCGCCCCGGTAGCCTCGCCCCTGGTGATGGTAGTTGACCCTTATTGGAGACTATGGTGACGGGGTTTAGTACATGTATTTATATATTGAATAGATCTTAAAAATGCTTAGCACCAAAAGCATCAGAACTCTGTTATGAATTGCATGAAGACCTGGTTTCCTTGCTGTCCTTGGTGTCCAGGCATGGCCAGCATTGACAGCAGCGCTCCCGAGACCACGTCGGACAGCTCCCCCACGCTCAGCCGCAGGCCGCTGCGAGGCAATTGGGCAGCCACTTCCTGGGGGCGGGGTCAGGACAGTGACAGCATCAGCAGCTCATCTTCTGATTCGCTGGGTTCCTCCTCCTCCAGTGGCTCTCGAAGGGCCGGGGGCGGGGCCAGGGCCAAGAGCACCGACACCAGCAGGTAAGGTCAGAAGGCTGTGACGTCGGAGCAGCACGTCGGATCATCTGACCCACCTGTGCCTTTCCTCAGGTACAAAGGAAGACGACCGGAATGCCACGCACCTCATGTTCCCAACCAGCCGTCGGAGGCAGCGGCACATTTTTACTTTGAACTGGCCAAAACTGTCCTCATCAAAGCTGGAGGAAACTCCTCCACATCCATTTTCACTCAGCCCTCAGCGAGCGGGGGTCACCAGGGGCCCCACCGCAACCTGCACCTCTGTGCCTTTGAGATCGGCCTGTATGCACTGGGCCTCCATAATTTTGTATCGCCCAACTGGCTGTCCAGGACCTACTCCTCCCACGTGTCCTGGATCACTGGTAAACACACAACCACGTCACAGCACCAGACGTTGTGTCTCCGTAGTGCCGTTAGCAACATACAGGTTTTAGCAAACAAGCATGGTGCCGTGATCCTCCTTCGGATGAAGTGAGTCAGCTAAAACCAACCCATGAATTACATGGTCGTGACCCGTTTGACACCTCTGAACCGGAGCAAGAGCAAAAACACCTCCGCTGCCCTCAAATGTTGCCCCCTTTGGAGCGGCATCAGAGTCTGTCTGGCCCCTCCCCTTCAGCTGGAAGCTCCACCCCTGGGCTCTGATTGGTTGGGGCTCTCTGGTGGTTTGTGGAGCAGACCAGTGTCTGTAGGACTGGGGGCTTCTAGGACAGTGATGGAGCTCTTCACTGTCTCCATCAGATAAGCGATGGCCAGTAGTAGTAAAAACAGATCCAACAAATAATGCAGTATTTGAAGATTGCAAGTATCCAGCTTGTAGTTAATCTAGTTAGTTGTTCCTAGTAGTCCTGACCAACTCCTTGATCTTTAGGTGGAGGCACCACTGACAAACCTCTTCTTCTGTTTCAGGCCAGGCCATGGAAATCGGCAGTGCTGCCCTGAACATTTTGGTGGAGTGTTGGGATGGCCACCTCACACCTCCAGAGGTGGCGTCTTTAGCCGACCGGGCTTCACGGGCCAGAGACCCTAACATGGTGAGAGCAGCTGCAGAACTGGCCCTCAGCTGCCTGCCTCATGCTCACGCCCTCAACCCCAATGAGATCCAGAGAGCCCTGGTGCAGTGCAAAGAGCAGGTAGGGTCTCCATCTTTGGTCACGGAAGGCTCGGGGCTTTGCCACTCCTGTGTAGCAGGAAGCAAATGTTGAAATGTTGTTCTCTGTCTCCAGGACAACGTGATGCTAGAAAAGGCCTGCATGGCGGTCGAAGAAGCAGCTAAAGGTGGAGGCGTTTACCCCGAGGTTCTGTTCGAGGTGGCTCACCAGTGGTACTGGCTGTATGAGCAGTCAGTGGGTGGGGGCTCCGGCCAGCAGCGGGAAGTCACTGGTCGGTGCGGGGCCAATGGGGGTCCTGGCCGTAGGCCCCCAGAGACGACCTGCAGTGTCTTGGACAGCGGGGCCACCATGGAGACTCAGGGAATGGCAGCAGTTACGGCCTCCGTCACTGCCACAGCAGTAGTACCTGTCATCTCTGTGGGCTCCACCATCTACCAGTCCCACGCGCTGCCAGGCCAGGCCATTGGTCACCCCCACAGCCAAGGTCTGCACCCCTACACAACGATCCAGGCCCATCTCCCCACTGTCTGCACCCCACAGTACCTGGGACACACCCTACAGCATGTCCCCAGACCAGCTGTCTTCCCTGTGACAGGCGCTGCGTATCCACAGGTCAGAGCTCGTCTCCACACTGTCGTCTTTCATCCTCCTCGTCAGTACTGTGGTTCTGTCAGGGTGGTGTGTGTTGGGACAGAGCCACCGGTGGTTCTGTCAGGGTGGTGTGTGTTGGGACAGAGCCACTGGTGGTTCTGTCAGGGTGGTGTGTGTTGGGACAGAGCCACCGTGGTTCTGTCAGGGTGGTGTGTGTTGGGACAGAGCCACCGGTGGTTCTGTCAGGGTGGTGTGTGTTGGGACAGAGCCACCGGTGGTTCCATCAGGGTGGTGTGTGTTGGGACAGAGCCACCGGTGGTTCTGTCAGGGTGTGTAGGGTAGGATTAGGGTTTGGGGGTTAGAGTTGGGGTTAGAGAGTTAGGGACTTAGGGTTAGGGGATTAGGTTTAGGGTTATGGTTAGAGGGTTAAGGGGTTAGGGTTCGGGGATTAGGGTTAAGGTTAGGGTTTGGGTTATGGGGTTAGGGTTTGGGGGTTAGAGGGTTAGGGGGTTAGGGTTAGGGTCAGGGGGTGAGGATTAGGGTTAGGGGGTTAGGGTTAGAGGGTTTGGGGGTTAGGGGATTAGAGTTAGGGTTTGGGGGTTAGGGTCAGGGGGTTAGGGTGAGGGGATTAGGGTTTGGGGGTTAGGGTCAGGGGGTTAGGGTGAGGGGATTAGGGTTAGGGGGTTAGGGTTAGGCGGTTAGGGTTAGAGGGTTAGGGGATTAGGGTTAGGGTTAGAGGGTTAAGGGGTTAGGGTTCGGGGATTAGGGTTAAGGTTAGGGTTTGGGTTACGGGGTTAGGGTTTGGGGGTTAAGGGGTTAGAGTTAGGGTTTGGGGGTTAGGGTTAGAGGGTTAGGGTCAGGGGGTGAGGATTAGGGTTAGGGGGTTAGGGAGAGGGGATTAGGGTTAGAGGGTTCGGGGGTTAGGGTTAGGCGGTTAGGGTTAGAGGATTAGGGTCAGGGGGTGAGGATTAGGGTTAGGGTGTTAGGGTTAGAGGGTTAGAGGGTTAGGGGGTTAGGGTTAGAGGGTTAGGGGGTTAGGGGGTTAGGGTCAGGGGGTGAGGATTAGGGTTAGGGGTTAGGGTTAGGGGTTAGGGGTTAGGGTTAGGGTTAAGGTGTTAGGGTTAGGGGGTTAGGGTTAGAGGGTTAGGGTTAGGGGGTTAGGGTTAGAGGGTTAGGGGGTTAGGGTCAGGGTTAGGGGGTTAGGGTTAGAGGGTTAGGGGGTTAGGGTTAGGGTTAGGGTTAACCCTGATTACAACAGCACTTTAGTAACTCTTGTGAAGATACTTTGAATAACAAATGCAGCTTTATTTTGACAGACATTTGTGTAATTATTCTGCAGCTTAAAAAGGTGCCAGTCGTCCATCTCTTGTGTCCCTCTCTCGTGTCCTGTTTGTCCTTAGGGGATGCACCCGGCCTTCATCGGGGCCCAGTACCCATTCTCATTAGCTGCTGGCCCCCAGCCTCCACTGACCGCCACAGCTGTGACCTTTCCTGGTGTCCCTGTCCCGTCCATGACTCAAATAGCCGTCCATCCCTACCACAGTGAGTCGGGTCTTCCCCTGAGCACCACTGTAGCAGGTCAGTTTGATGGACCTAGTTGACCTTTGACACACTGGACAGAAACGCAGCCACGGAATCATCCTGTTACCCTGAAACGTTGTTTGGAGGCAGCAAAAGCATTTAGGCTCTAAATCACCAGCCGTTGATCAGCTCTGCTTCCAGACAGGAGGGAACATGCTCCTCCACCGCTGCTGGGCTGAAAGGCAGCTCCTCTGCACCAGTTAGAGCTCCTCTGATTGTTGATTGTTGCTTCCATCCCTAAACTAACACGCCGCAATGGAGAGCGAGCCAGTCTTCTTCTGTACTGCTCCAGCTCTGACTGACGCAGCAGCTAAACACAGCAGGTAGTTGAGCCGACCGGAGATCATTGCTGATCCTGGAAGTGAACAGTTGAAGCCAGCAGCTGGTGATAGCGGAGAGGCACCGGTCACAGCGGGAGCTTCAGGTCGACAGAGGGGAGCCTGTGTTGATCCCAGGTGCTTTAACGGGTGCTGTTTGCTTCTTTCAGTTGGCGGGGTCCCGTCAGGCCCCACGGTCCAGGCGATGCCGGCCCTCTCCTCCCAGCCCAGCTCCCTGATCAGCACCACCTTCCCCGCTGAAGATGAGCAGCACAGCCAGCCAGTCAGCACGCAGGGCCTGCACTACCTGCACTCAGCCTACAGAGTTGGTGTGTTCAACCTCGGCTTCAGCAGGACACAAGTGGTTCTGCTTTCAGCTTGTTTGACTGAGACTAAGATACATGATGGGGATACAGTAGGCCCATCTGCAGTAGGCCCAGATGCAGTAGGCCATCTGCAGTAGGCCCAGATGCAGTAGGTCCAGATACAGTAGGTCCAGATACAGTAGGCCATCTGCAGTAGGCCCAGATACAGTAGGCCCATCTGCAGTAGGCCCATCTGCAGTAGGCCATCTGCAGTAGGCCCAGATACAGTAGGCCCATCTGCAGTAGGCCCATCTGCAGTAGGTCCAGATGCAGCAGGCCCATCTGCAGTAGGCCCATCTGCAGTAGGCCCAGATACAGTAGGCCATCTGCAGTAGGCCATCTGCAGTAGGTCCAGATGCAGTAGGCCCATCTGCAGTAGGTCCAGATGCAGTAGGCCATCTGCAGTAGGCCCATCTGCAGTAGGTCCAGATGCAGTAGGCCCATCTGCAGTAGGCCCATCTGCAGTAGGTCCAGATACAGTAGGTCCATCTGCAGTAGGTCCATCTGCAGTAGGCCCATCTGCAGTAGGCCATCTGCAGTAGGCCCATCTGCAGTAGGTCCAGATCAGTAGGCCCATCTGCAGTAGGCCCATCTGCAGTAGGCCAGATGCAGTAGGTCCATCTGCAGTAGGCCCATCTGCAGTAGGCATCTGCATGTAGTAGGCCATCTGCAGTAGGTCCAGATGCAGTAGGTCCAGATGCAGTAGGTCCATCTGCAGTAGGTCCAGATACAGTAGGTCCAGCTGCAGTAGGTCCAGATACAGTAGGTAGAATAACTGGCTATAGTGGAATAAAGTCATCTGCCACAGAATAACTGGCTGTAGTGGAACACAGTCATCTGCCACAGAATAACTGGCTATAGTGGAACACAGTCATCTGCTACAGAATAACGGCTGTAGTGGAACACAGTCATCTGCTACAGAATAACTGGCTGTAGTGGAACACAGTCATCTGCTACAGAATAACTGGCTGTAGTGGAACACAGTCATCTGCTACAGAATAACTGGCTGTAGTGGAACACAGTCATCTGCTACAGAATAACTGGCTAAAGTGGAACACAGTCATCTGCTACAGAATAACTGGCTGTAGTGGAACACAGTCATATGCTACGGAATAACTGGCTGTAGTGGAACACAGTCATATGCTACAGAATAACTGGCTGTAGTGGAACACAGTCATCTGCTACAGAATAACTGGCTAAAGTGGAACACAGTCATCTGCTACAGAATAACTGGCTGTAGTGGAACACAGTCATATGCTACAGAATAACTGGCTGTAGTGGAACACAGTCATATGCTACAGAATAACTGGCTGTAGTGGAACACAGTCATATGCTACAGAATAACTGGCTGTAGTGGAACACAGTCATACGCTACAGAATAACTGGCTGTAGTGGAACACAGTCATCTGCTACAGAATAACTGGCTATAGTGGAATAAAGTCATCTGCCACAGAATAACTGGCTGTAGTGGAACACAGTCATCTGCCACAGAATAACTGGCTATAGTGGAACACAGTCATCTGCTACAGAATAACTGGCTGTAGTGGAACACAGTCATCTGCTACAGAATAACTGGCTGTAGTGGAACACAGTCATCTGCTACAGAATAACTGGCTGTAGTGGAACACAGTCATCTGCTACAGAATAACTGGCTGTAGTGGAACACAGTCATCTGCTACAGAATAACTGGAAAGTGGAACACAGTCATCTGCTACAGAATAACTGGCTGTAGTGGAACACAGTCATATGCTACAGAATAACTGGCTGTAGTGGAACACAGTCATATGCTACAGAATAACTGGCTGTAGTGGAACACAGTCATCTGCTACAGAATAACTGGCTATAGTGGAACACAGTCATCTGCTACAGAATAACTGGCTGTAGTGGAACACAGTCATATGCTACAGAATAACTGGCTGTAGTGGAACACAGTCATCTGCTACAGAATAACTGGCTGTCGTGAACACAGTCATCTGCTACAGAATACTGGCTGTAGTGGAACACAGTCATATGCTACAGAATAACTGGCTTTAGTGGAACACAGTCATCTGCTACAGAATAACTGGCTATAGTGGAACACAGTCATCTGCTACAGAATAACTGGCTATAGTGGAACACAGTCATCTGCTACAGAATAACTGGCTATAGTGGAACACAGTCATCTGCCACAGAATAACTGGCTATAGTGGAACACGGTCATATGCTACAGAATAACTGGCTATAGTGGAACACAGTCATATGCTACAGAATAACTGGCTATAGTGGAACACAGTCACCTGCCACAGAATAACTGGCTATAGTGGAACACGGTCATATGCTACAGAATACTGGCTGTAGTGGAACACGGTCATATGCTACAGAATAACTGGCTATAGTGGAACACAGTTATCTGCTACAGAATAACTGGCTGTAGTGGAACACAGTCATATGCTACAGAATAACTGGCTATAGTGGAACACAGTCATATGCTACAGAATAACTGGCTGTAGTGGAACACAGTCATCTGCTACAGAATAACTGGCTGTAGTGGAACACAGTCATCTGCTACAGAATAACTGGCTATAGTGGAACACAGTCATATGCTCCAGAATAACTGGCTGTAGTGGAACACGACGTCATCTGCTACAGAATAACTGGCTATAGTGGAACACAGTCATATGCTCCAGAATAACTGGCTGTAGTGGAACACAGTCATATGCTACAGAATAACTGGCTGTTGGAACCGGTCATATGCTACAGAATAACTAGCTATAGTGGAACACAGTTATCTGCTACAGAATAACTGGCTGTAGTGGAACACAGTCATCTGCTACAGAATAACTGGCTATAGTGGAACACAGTTATCTGCTACAGAATAACTGGCTGTAGTGGAACACAGTCATCTGCTACAGAATAACTGGCTATAGTGGAACACAGTCATCTGCTACAGAATAACTGGCTATAGTGGAACACAGTCATCTGCTACAGAATAACTGGCTGTAGTGGAACACAGTCATCTGCTACAGAATAACTGGCTGTAGTGGAACACAGTCATCTGCTACTGAATAACTGGCTATAGTGGAACACAGTCATCTGCTACAGAATAACTGGCTGTAGTGGAACACAGTCATCTGCTACAGAATAACTGGCTATAGTGGAACACAGTCATATGCTCCAGAATAACTGGCTGTAGTGGAACACGGTCATCTGCTACAGAATAACTGGCTATAGTGGAACACAGTCATATGCTCCAGAATAACTGGCTGTAGTGGAACACAGTCATCTGCTACAGAATAACTAGCTATAGTGGAACACAGTCATCTGCTACAGAATAACTGGCTATAGTGGAACACAGTCATCTGCTACAGAATAACTGGCTATAGTGGAACACAGTCATATGCTGATCAGAGGTCTAGTGAGTCCACCAGAGATGTGACAACGTATGTGTGTGTGATCCGTGTCAGGCATGCTGGCGTTGGAGATGTTGGGCCGCCGAGCTCACAATGATCATCCAAACAACTTCTCGAGGAGCCCCCCCTACACCGAGGACGTCAAGTGGCTGCTGGGACTGGCTGCACGGCTGGGTGAGTCTGAGCTCCGCCCCCCCAGGTGTCATGTGGTGTGGTCCCATCAGTGCAGCCTGGGGACCTTCCTGTGAGACACTCTGGTCCAAATGATGATGAGAAGGTTGTGAAGGCTTGTGGCACTTGTGTGTAGTTTAGATTTAGTTAGAAATAGGTCACATATAAGAAAAACAGGACTATCAAAAGCCCAAAAAGATGAAATGGAGCAGCTTCTGACTCTGCTCAGAGTTTAAAATCAGACGTTCCACACAGATCAAAGTCCCCAGGTGGAGGACAAACACACATCTGGCAGCACTGACGTGTTGACTTAGTCCAGGACTTGTGGACTAATGTCCTCTGGACAGATGAGAGGGACACTGTTTGTCAGCAGCATTCCAGGACAGGGAGCCGGAGGAGGGACGGTCAGGGTTTGGACCTGCTCAGACCCCCACAGCAGGGTCCACCATGGTTGGATCACATCCCAGATCTTCATGCCTCTTCCAACCTTCTGGTCATGGCAGGAACCCCTGAAGCCTGAGAGCTGGAGATGCTGGCAGAGTCCAGCCGGGGGGCCACAGCAGCTCTCCTCAGGGAGGCTCCTCAGCTCCTCACAACAGGCGTTTTTCTGTCTCCTTAATGAGGCCAGTGGTTTTTGAACCAGATGTCCAGTCCAGATGTTACCTTTCTGAATTCTAATGGTCCTTCATCTCTGACATGAACGTATCTGAATGTTTTATCCAACTGCTGCAAGAGGATTATTAGATGTTAGGAAGCATGAACTCTTGGTGTTCTGACATCTGAAAAGTTCTCCCCTCTCCTCTCCTCCTCCTCCTCCTCCTCCCCTCCTCCTCCTCCTCCTCCACCTCCTCCTCTCCCCTGGCAGGAGTCAACTACGTGTACCAGTTCTGTGTGGGAGCAGCCAAAGGTGTGTTGAGTCCGTTTGTTCTCCAGGAGATCATCATGGAGGCCCTGCAGAGGCTCAACCCCGCCCACGTCCATGCACACCTGCGAACACCTGCCTTCCACCAGCTGGTGCAGCGCTGCCAACAGGCCTACCTGCAGGTACCCGTCTGCCCGAGGTCCAGAGCCCAGAGGTACCCCTCTGGATGGGACCGCTGGTCCAGAGCCCAGAGGTACCCCTCTGGATGGGACCGCTGGTCCAGAGCCCAGAGGTACCCCTCTGGATGGACCGCTGGTCCAGAGCCCAGAGGTACCCCTCTGGATGGGACTGCTGGTCCAGAGCCCAGAGGTACCTCTCTGGATGAGACCATTGGTCCAGAGCCCAGAGGTACCCCTCTGGATGGGACCGCTGGTCCAGAGCCCAGAGGTACCCCTCTGGATGGGACCGCTGGTCCAGAGCCCAGAGGTACCCCTCTGGATGGGACCGCTGGTCCAGAGCCCAGAGGTACCCCTCTGGATGAGACTGTTGGTCCAGAGCCCAGAGGGGTACCTCTGGATGGGACCGTTGGTCCAGAGCCCAGAGGTACCCCTCTGGATGGGACCGCTGGTCCAGAGCCCAGAGGTACCTCTGGATGGGACCGTTGGTCCAGAGCCCAGAGGTACCCCTCTGGATGGGACCGCTGGTCCAGAGCCCAGAGGTACCTCTCTGGATGGGACCGCTGGTCCAGAGCCCAGAGGTACCCCTCTGGATGGGACCGCTGGTCCAGAGCCCAGAGGTGCCCCTCTGGATTAGACTGCTGGTCCAGAGCCCAGAGGTACCCCTCTGGATGGGACCGCTGGTCCAGAGCCCAGAGGTACCCCTCTGGATGAGACTGTTGGTCCAGAGCCCAGAGGGTACCTCTGGATGGGACCGCTGGTCCAGAGCCCAGAGGTACCCCTCTGGATGGGACCGCTGGTCCAGAGCCCAGAGGTACCCCTCTGGATGAGACCGTTGGTCCAGAGCCCAGAGGGGTACCTCTGGATGGGACCGTTGGTCCAGAGCCCAGAGGTACCCCTCTGGATGGGACCGCTGGTCCAGAGCCCAGAGGTACCTCTCTGGATGGGACCGCTGGTCCAGAGCCCAGAGGTACCCCTCTGGATGGGACCGCTGGTCCAGAGCCCAGAGGTGCCCCTCTGGATTAGACTGCTGGTCCAGAGCCCAGAGGTACCCCTCTGGATGGGACCGCTGGTCCAGAGCCCAGAGGTACCCCTCTGGATGAGACTGTTGGTCCAGAGCCCAGAGGGGTACCTCTGGATGGGACCGTTGGTCCAGAGCCCAGAGGTACCCCTCTGGATGGGACCGTTGGTCCAGAGCCCAGAGGTACCCCTCTGGATGAGACCGTTGGTCCAGAGCCCAGAGGTACCCCTCTGGATGGGACCGCTGGTCCAGAGCCTTGTGATTGGTTATGTTGGACAGGAAGTTGAGGTTGTGTTCCCACCTGCCGTCTTCTGTCCACAGTACATCCATCACCGGCTCATCCACCTGACCCCTGCTGACTACGACGACTTCGTCAACATCATCCGCAGCGCCCGCAGTGCGTTCTGCCTGACGCCGGTGGGGATGATGCAGTTCAACGATGTCCTGCAGAACCTGAAGAGGGGGAAGCAGACCAAGGAGCTGTGGCAGAGGATCTCCCTGGAGATGGCCACCTTCTCCCCCTGAAGGAGCCCCAGGCCCCGGACCCGCTCCCGGTCTCCGGGGCCCGCTGCAGCAGCTCCTCACCTCTCCGCCTGTCAGGGAGCCTGTTCCTGGCGTGACGAGCACGCCGCCTGTCCAGGACGGAGGGCCGAACTCACACGTGCTCCTGGCGCCGTTGTTGATTCAGCTTTTTGTGAACACGAGTCGTCATCATTTCTGCAACATTCCAGAGAGAAGCGTGCGGCGGCGGATCACAGCGGACCTCTACAGAACGTGGCCTTGTGGCCGTGCTGTGGTCAGCTGACCGCAGCTTCGCCAACCAGGAAGAAGAGATCCTCGGATCCTGACTGTGTTGTCGGTGGTTTTTAATAGTTTGTGTTGCCATGTTTGAGAGGAACATCTTCCGTTTGTCTGCATCATTCGATACATTTCAGCCTGGACCCTGGACCCTGGGCCCTGGATCCTGAACCCTGACCTCTGGACCCCGACCCCTGGACCCTGAAGCCTGACCCCTGGACCCTGAACCCTGAACCGGACCAGAGAACCCTGACCCCTGACCCCTGGACCCTGACCCCTGGACCCAGAGCCCGACCAGAGGAGCCATCATCACAGCGTCTCTTTTCTTACAACTCTTCAGCAGGGATCATTTTAAAGCCTTTCAGACAACTTTTCTTTCTACTGACGTCTTTCAGGTGTTTCTCATAATGTTTTGATAGAAATCTGCCCCAAAGGTGTTTAAAGGCTGATGAATGATTATTTACGCCATCATTTTAGACCACATGGACCCCCCACTGGCGGGAAGTCGCCCTGTTCTACTGGAGCGCTTTTACTTTGACCTGGTCAGCTGGTCAACAGGTCTCTGGTCAACAGGTCAGCTGGTCAACAGGTCAGCTTGTCAACAGGTCGCTGGTCAACAGGTCAGCTTGTCAACAGGTCGGCTGGTCAACAGGTCAGCTGGTCAACAGGTCAGCTGGTCAACAGTCAGCTGGTCAACAGGTCGGCTGGTCAACAGGTCAGCTTGTCAACAGGTCGGCTGGTCACAGGTCGCTGGTCAACAGGTCGGCTGGTCAACATGGTCAGCTGGTCAACTGGTCAGCTGGTCAACAGGTCGGCTGGTCAGCTGTCAGCTGGTCAACAGGTCGGCTGGTCAACTGGTCACTGGTCAACAGGTCAGCTGGTCGGCTGATCAGCTGTCAGCTGGTCAACAGGTCGGCTGATCAGCTGTCAGCTGGTCAACAGGTCGGCTGGTCAACAGGTCAGCTGGTCAACAGGTTGGCTGGTCAACTGGTCAACAGGTCGGCTGGTCAACTGGTCAGCTGTCGGCTGGTCAACAGGTCAGCTGTCAGCTGGTCAACAGGTCGGCTGGTCAACAGGTCAGCTGTCAACAGGTCGGCTGGTCAGCTGGTCAACAGGTCGGCTGGTCAACTGGTCAGCTGTCGGCTGGTCAACAGGTCAGCTGGTCAACAGGTCGGCTGGTCAACAGGTCGGCTGTCAGCTGGTCAACAGGTCGGCTGGTCAACTGGTCAACAGGTCGGCTGGTCAACTGGTCAGCTGTCAACAGGTCGGCTGGTCAACAGGTCAGCTGGTCAACAGGTCAACTGGTCAGCTGTCAACAGGTCGGCTGGTCAACAGTCAGCTGGTCACAGGTCAACTGGTCAGCTGGTCAACAGGTCGGCTGTCAGCTGGTCAACTGGTCAGCAGCAGTTTTGTCACCATATTTGGATTTCCAAAAGAGTTTGTTAGTTTGTGAAATCCAGCAACTTTTGATAATCGAAGAATTAGTTTGTCCAAGTTGATTTTAATATCTTTGCTTCTTTTCTTTAACACCTTTGACCATTGGGGAGCCCAAACGACTTTACTAATCAGGACAGTTGTATCAATAATTGTCTTACTAAAGACGACGGGTGTTCAGGTGGGACCCTTTCCCCCTGAGAAGACGGTCCGGCTCGCTGGGGCTGGGCAGCCATGTTCCACCTGTCTCCAGGCAGCTGCTGTGGTTCTGACCCAGCCCCCCCGGGGGGCCGTGCACCTCACGGGCGTAGGTGACAACGTAGAAAACGTACTGTGATATTTTTGTATTCCTCAGTGTAGCTTGGTTAAAAAGTTCTATATGTGCTGAAGGTTGTAATATCGAGTGAAAAGAATAAAATGTAAAGCAATAGAAAAGTGTAGAGTTTACCTAATAAATAAGATTGAATAAATGTGTGGAGTGTTCTGTGGGGCGTCCCCCCCCATCCCCGTCTGCTCCCTCCATGTGGATCTGGGACGGTTCCCTATCTGCTGATACCACCTCAAGGTTCTGGGGGCTGTAATACGGGTGGTTTCTGCTGGTTTTGCTTCTGCACTGGTGCCGCATGTATGATCCATTCTGCCACTGGGGGGTCAAGAAGATCATTTTCAAATGGATGGAATGCTGTCGCTGTGGTTCTGAACCGGTCGGCTGCAGAACTTGTGCTTTTTTTGGTGAAGCAGGAATGATTCCATCCAGAGCAGAGCTGGGTGCTGGGGGGTCCTGGGGGGTGCTGCATCATAGGTCATCCCAGGTGTAAATAATCAGACTATTGATCAGATATTTCTGACGTCTCAAATGAGTTTTTATCAGAAGTCACCAGTCGGCCTGTTACAATCACAGTCAAGATGATCATTTGGAGTAGAAGGACTCGGGATCATTGATCATTCAACTAACCATCCAACTAATCAAACTATCAATCAATCAACCAACCTATCAATCATTCAACTAACCAACCAACTAACCTATCAATCATTCAACTAACCATCCAACTAATCAAACTATCAATCAACCAACAACCTATCAATCATTCAACTAACCATCCAACTAATCAAACTATCAATCAACAACCAACCTATCAATCATCAACTAACCATCCAACTAATCAAACTATCAATCAACCAACCACCTATCAATCATTCAACTAACCATCCAACTAATCAAACTATCAATCAACCAACCAACCTATCAATCATTCAACTAACCATCCAACTAATCAAACTATCAATCAATCAACCATCCAACTAATCAAACTATCCTTCAACCAGCCAACCAATCAATCAAACATTTAATCAAGCATTCAACCAACCAACCAACCAGCTCTAGGGGGACTAGTTGTGGCTCGTTGGCTGGTCGAATCATCCCGAGCGCGACCGAACTGGTTCAGGTCCAACGAGACTTGCTTTAGATTCAGGGGTGATTTGAGCCTTTATTGATCTTAGAGAACAACGTTAGCAGCTTTAGAACTTTGGACTTTTACTGATACCAGAACGATAATTCTGTTGTATGTATTTAAAGTAGGTTTCGCTGCGTTGGTGGAACTTTTCGGGGCTCATTTCGGGGGCTTGAATGGTTCCATCCCCCCTCCCTTCAGGACCGTGGTTCAGTCCAGGATCGCTGGAGAGTCAAGATGGCAGCCTCGGCGCTGATGAGCCCAGGTTGACGGTTCGCTTTAAACCTGCGGCAGCTGTTTTAGTCTTTCTCCCGAGCGGTGAGTATCAACCCAATGATGCCGTAGTTCTGTCCTCGGGTGCGATGGTTGAGGTTCTCCTCCGCCGGCCAGGGATCACCGACGGGGGTGAGCACGCAGCTTTAGCATAAGCGGTCCCGCAGGGTCTCTGACCGCAGACGCTCCGGAGCTCCGGAGCTTCGGAAGCCTTCTTACCGGCGGGGATGACAGCAGCGGACATCCACAGTCGGGAACACATGAAGTCCCGAGCACGATGCAGCTGAATTTAATGCCCAACTATCAAGCAGATGAGTCCGCGGAAGCCCCGTTAGTTGTGTTAGCATTAGCCACCATCTGCTGGGAGAGCTTTAGCATGCTAGTGTGAGCTACACCGACCTACTCCCGCAGGTTCAGGTTCAGGTTCCCCTTCAACCAGTTATTTACCTGGCCAGTCTGACCAGTCGGTTACTGGTCTGTGTGGGGCCGCTGGACGTTGCTGGAGGCCGGTTCTGTAAGGTGCTGCATCTCCAGGGAAACCGGAGCCAACATGGAGCCTCCAGCCGAAAGGCTCGTCAGGCTTTTGCCTTGAAAGCCCTCCAGTAATCCCAGTCCTGTTGACTGGTTTTGGCTTCAGCAACACCAGCAGGTCGCAAGGGTTAGGGGACGGGGTTAGGGGCTAGGAACCGGGGCTAGGGAACAGGGTTAGGGGTTAGGGAACAGGGTTAGGGGCTAGGAACCGGGGCTAGGGAACAGGGTTAGGGAACAAGGTTAGGGGCTAGGAACCAGGGTTGGGGTTAGGGAACAGGGTTAGAGGTTAGGGAACAGGGTTAGGGGCTAGGAACCGGGGCTAGGGAACAGGGTTAGGGAACAGGGTTAGGGGCTAGGAACCAGGGTTAGGGGTTAGGGAACAGGGTTAGGGGCTAGAAACCAGGGTTAGGGGTTAGGGAACAGGGTTAGAGGTTAGGGGCTAGGAACCAGGGGGGTTAGGAACCAGGGTTAGGGGCTAGGAACCAGGGTTGGGGTTAGGAACCAGGGTTAGGGGCTAGGGAACAGGGTTAGGGAACAGGTTTAGAGGTAAGGGAACAGGGTTAGGGGCTAGGGAACAGGGTTAGGGAACAGGGTTAGAGGTTAGGGGCTAGGAACCAGGGTTGGGGTTAGGGAACAGGTTAGGGAACAGGTTAGGGGCTAGGAACCAGGGTTAGGGGCTAGGGAACAGGTTAGGGGCTAGGAACCAGGGTTAGGGAACCAGGGTTAGGGGCTAGGAACCAGGGTTAGGGAACCAGGGTTAGGGGCTAGGAACCAGGGTTGTGAACAATCACAAGCTTTCTTCTCTGGTGACCCTGGAGCCACCTTCATTCAGAGGTCTGGAGGGGGACGATTGACGGATGCATGATGAGATGTCTCCATAGTCATGTCCAGTCCTTTATAATTGCTCTGCTCCAGGTCGGTCTGGTCTCCCCCCCTAAGTGGTCTAATCTCAAGAGACAAGCTGCTGAAAGAGATGAAGCATCGTAATGCGCGATATTCTACTGCTAGCACGCTATGCTAACATTGCTAATGCTGTCGAGGTCCTCGGCTTGGTTTCCTTCGCTAAGCCGAGCCTGTTAAAAGCTCCACTGGCTTTAATGTGGCAGACGGTCCTCAGGTCTCTGGCCCGGAGCACTATGGCGTCAGGTCCTCGGGTAGTCACTGGTTGTGGACCAGCTGGCCGGCAGCCTCCTGGCACTGGTCCCAGGTCCCTCAGCTAGAGCCCTACGAGCATGCAGAGACCCTCCTGCTGGCTGCAGGTCGGGCTCAGGTGTCAGCTGAAGGATGGTGGAACTCTCAGAAGGTGTCTCCCCCCCACCCGTCAGAAGGTGTCTCCCCCCCACCCGTCAGAAGGTGTCCCCCCACCCCCCACCCCCCGTCCAGGTTCCAACTTGTCTGGAATGTCCTCGACGCCTCAGCCTGCTAAACTAAATGTTTCCTTCCTGTGGTGTCTGGCTCCCTGTGAAGAGGGAGGGTGGTGGTTGTTAGGCCTTTAAACTTGGAACGTGAACTAGATCAGAAGGTTTTTGGCACCTCACACCTGTCTCTGAATGTCCCTCATGAATGTCCCTTCATGAGAACCCATCACGTCCACCTGGCTGTCCTCTAGTAGGACCTGTGCTCCACAAGAGGGGGCAGAACGGTGGGAGGTGCTGCTGTTGCCGTGGCGTCTGCAGAAGGGAGCTCCTCAAAGTTTCTCCATCAAGGCGAATCCTTGTAGACCACCTGACAGTTCTGCTTTTCTCTCCTGCCTTTAGGTGTCTTCAGTCATGTGATCCGGTCTCCTGGTTCTGATGTCGTACAGGTGAGTGCTGCTGGGAGGTGAAGGTGAGCCTCTTGTTGGGATCCATGTGTTGCTTTAATCCTTCGTCTCTTCTCCTCCCGAAGGTCTTTAGCTTCGCCATGTCCAGTTCTGGGGTCCTGAGGGCCTCCAGCCCAGAGGCCCACCTGAGCTTGGCAGGTCCGCAGCACCTCCACGTGGACTCCTCTCCATAGAAACGCACCTTCAAGGGTTCTACTGAAGTCTGTGTTGTTGTCTCTTGTCCTCGAGCCCAGTTTTGGCCCATTAGCCGACCTCCTTTTGAGTCCATTCCTCATCGTGGTGGTTCAGGATGGAGCCAGAGGCGGAGAGCAGGTAATGGGTGGTTCTGGCCATGGTTACCTAGTGTAAATGGCTGTTCTTCAGCGGAGCTCCGGGCCAGCACCTACTGCTCACTTTTCCTGCTGCTCTTACTCCTCGTGCTCCTCCCCCTTCGAGGTCCTTTTGTGCCCACTGCTTACCGCCCGGTCCAGCCCCCCCCTGCCACCACCATGGTTGGTGCCGGTCTGGGAGTGTGGAAGCTAACGAGAGGTGTTCGCCAGCTGGAGCTTCATCGTTTGATCCTGGCCCTCATCCTCTTCTGCCTGCTGTCCATGGTCTTCCTAGCTTACTATGTGTCCAGCAGCCCCAAAATCAAAGAACCCCCTCCTCTACCGTTCAGCGACTGTGGCGGAGGGGGGTCCATGCCGCCTGGAGCCAGCACCGGGTCCACGGGAGGAGGGCCCGGCATCCAGAGAGCACCCCTCTTCCTCCCCTCGCGCCAGGGCCGACTCCACCAGGTGAAGGCTCTGGACAGCTCTCGCACGCAGCCTGTGATCTTGGTGTTCATCGAGAGCATCTACTCCCAGCTGGGCCAGGAGATCGTGGCCATTTTGGAGTCCAGTCGGTTCCGCTACCGAACAGAGCTGGCTCCCGGTAAAGGGGACCTGCCCACGCTGACGGAGCACAACCGCGGCCGCTACACTCTGATCATTTACGAGAACATCCTCAAATATGTCAACCTGGACGCCTGGAACCGGGACCTGCTGGACAAGTACTGCATGGAGTACGGCGTCGGGGTCGTGGGCTTCTTCAGAGCCACTGAGAACTCGCTCCTGAGTGCCCAGCTCAAGGGGTTCCCCCTCTACCTGCGCTCACACCTGGGACTCCGAGACTACCGGATCAATCCCAACGCTCCTCTGCTCTACATCACCAAGCCCAACCAGGTGGAGCCGGGCCCCTTACCGGGGGACGACTGGACCGTTTTCCAGTCCAACCACTCGACCTACGAGCCAGTGCTTCTGGCCAGCACCAGGTCCTCGGAGGTCTTGGCACATTTTGGACCCAACCCCCTTTGGGCCTTCCATCCCACTGTGGTCCAGGACCTGGGGCTGCACGACGGCATTCAGAGGGTTCTGTTCGGGAACAATCTGAACTACTGGCTCCATAAGCTGGTTTTTGTGGACGCCATCGCCTACCTGACGGGGATGAGGCTGTGCTTGTCCTTGGACCGCTACATCTTGGTGGACGTGGATGACATCTTTGTTGGCAAGGAGGGGACGCGTATGAAGGTGTCTGATGTGGAGGTGAGTCCCCCCAGTAAAGGGGGTAGCTGAGGTCTTACTGAGTAGATGGCTCCTGTACCACAGAGAGGACGCAGGTGACTCGCTGTCCCCTGCCTCCTGATCTGGCTCCGAGCTCTCGCGGGGCTACGGCACCAGAAGACGGTCCCGTGCAGGGTGGTGCACGGGACTGTGTGTGTCCACTGTGGGGACGCTCTCACCATAACTGGTCTCTTGGTTCCCCGCAGGCCCTCCTCAACACTCAGAACAAGCTGAGAGCGCTGGTACCTCATTTCACCTTCAACCTGGGCTTTTCTGGGAAGTTCTACCACACAGGTACAGAAGCTGCTGTCTTTGCTGTCCAGCCACGGACACGTGGGTCATCAGCACCTCTAACTGTTCTGTGGGGGCTTCCAGGGACCGATGAGGAGGACCGTGGAGATGACATGCTGCTGCAGCACCGGATGGACTTCTGGTGGTTCCCTCACATGTGGAGCCACATGCAGCCGCACCTCTTCCACAACGTCAGCGTTCTGGCCAAGCAGATGAAGCTCAACAAGATCTTCGCTCAGGTCAGTCACAACCACGTGGAGTAGATCCAGAGGAGACCACCTGGTTGGGCTCCTCCAGACTCGACAGTTCCTACTGAGGGCGGCGTTATTCAGGTCGAGGGAACGCTGAGCCAGCGTCACTGAGTGCTGCAGGGGTGGCGGTGCCGAGGTGCTCTCCTCCTGCTCCTCCTGCTCCCGCTCCTGCTCCTCCTCCTGCTCCTGCTCCCGCTCCTGCTCCTCCTCCTCAGAGGTTCTCCTGTGTTGCGTCTGCAGGAGCACGGCATCCCCACTGACATGGGCTACGCAGTGGCTCCACACCACTCTGGGGTGTACCCCGTTCACAGCCAGCTTTACGAGGCCTGGAAGTCTGTGTGGAGCATCAAGGTGACCAGCACGGAGGAGTACCCCCACCTGAGGCCGGCCCGCTACCGCAGGGGCTTCGTCCACAACGGCATCAAGGTTGGTGCGGTTGAGTGGTCTGGGAGCTCCAGCCAAGTCTGATGACCCTGTGGTTTCAGGTGCTGCCCAGACAGACCTGCGGGCTCTTCACACACACCATCTTCTACAACGAGTATCCAGGAGGCCCCAAGGAGCTGGACAAGAGCATCAGAGGGGGAGAGCTCTTCCTCACGGTTCTCCTGAACCCTGTAAGCGTCTCAGCAGCCGCGTCAGCATTTGTGGTTGAACTTTCACTTCCTCCATTTCCATCCTGAGCTGCTGTGCCAAGCAAGTTTCAGGGTGATGAGCTCAGGCCTGAACCTTACACAGGATTCCAGATGTTTCAGGGTGATGAGCTCAGGCCTGAACCTTACACAGGATTCCAGATGTTTCAGGGTGCTGAGCTCAGGCCTGAACCTTACACAGGATTCCAGATGTTTCAGGGTGCTGAGCTCAGGCCTGAACCTTACACAGGATTCCAGATGTTTTAGCTGCTGCTACTGTAGCTGCTGCTGCTGTAGCTGCTGCTGCTGTAGCTGCTGCTGTAGCTGTAGCTGCTGCTGCTGCTGTAGCTGCTGCTGCTGTAGCTGCTGCTGTAGCTGCTGCTGCTGTAGCTGCTGCTGTAGCTGCTGCTGTAGCTGCTGCTGCTGCTGTGTAGCTGCTGCTGTAGCTGCTGTTGCTGCTGTAGCTGCTGCTGCTGCTGCTGTAGCTGCTGCTGCTGTAGCTGCTGCTGCTGTAGCTGCTGCTGTAGCTGCTGCTGCTGCTGTAGCTGCTGCTGCTGCTGTAGCTGCTGCTGCTGCTGTAGCTGCTGCTGCTGCTGTAGCTGCTGTAGCTGCTGCTGCTGCTGTAGCTGCTGTAGCTGCTGTAGCTGCTGCTGCTGCTGTAGCTGCTGCTGCTGCTGCTGTAGCTGCTGCTATAGCTGTAGCTGCTGCTGTAGCTGCTGCTGCTGTAGCTGCTGCTGCTGTAGCTGCTGCTGCTGTAGCTGTAGCTGCTGCTGCTGTAGCTGTAGCTGCTGCTGTAGCTGCTGCTGTAGCTGCTGCTGTAGCTGCTGCTGTAGTGCTGCTGCTGCTGTAGCTGCTGCTGTAACTCTGCAAATGCTAAACGTGGCTTTTTTGCTCTCAATCTAGATCAGTATCTTCATGACCCACCTGTCAAACTACGGCAACGACCGTCTGGGCCTCTACACCTTTGAGTCTTTGGTCAAGTTCGTTCAGTGTTGGACCAACCTGAAGCTGCAGACGTTGCCCCCGGTCCAGCTCGCTGACAAGTACTTCCATATCTTCCCTGAGGAGAGAGATCCGCTCTGGCAGGTCAGCTCCGTCTCTACACATAAAGGAACATGTGGCACCTTTTCAGACCCTGTGCGGACCCTCTCCTGGCACTGAGAGGACCAGTGGCTCTTGTCCCCCTGAGTGGCCCTCGGGGCCCTCACACATCCCCCAAACAGCTCCCTACGCTTCCACTACTCACTGGATTTGGACCAGTTTGGGTCCAAGTCCTGGCTGTGTTTTGTATTTGTTGCTCCTCTTGTTCATGAACACAAGCCTGAGGAGGAGGAGGGCGTCACCACGGTGTTCACCTTTACTGCTCATGTCTTGTAGAATCCCTGTCACGACAAGAGGCATAAGGACATCTGGTCAAAGGAGAAGACCTGCGACCGGCTGCCCAAGTTCCTCATCATCGGCCCACAGAAGACAGGTACCCTGCAGCTCCTGCTGCCCCCTGGAGCAGCGGCGTTGTAGTCATGGGCTCGTTTCTGCTGCAGGTACGACGGCGCTTCATTCCTTCCTCAGCCTTCATCCTGCCATCACCAGCTCCTTTCCCAGCCCTTCCACCTTTGAAGAGATCCAGTTCTTCAGCGGACCCAATTATGACAATGGGATCGACTGGTGAGGTCCCGGCCTCTGGCTGCCTTTCATTCCTCCAACACCCATGAACCAACGTGTTTGCGTCCTCCTCAGGTACATGGACTTCTTCCCGTTCCCTTCCAACATCACCACGGACTTCATGTTTGAGAAGAGTGCCAACTACTTTGACACCGACGCTGCAGCCAAGAGAGCTGCTGCCCTGCTGCCCCGAGCCAAGATCCTGGCGGTGCTGACCAACCCGTCGGACCGAGCCTACTCCTGGTACCAGGTGAGAACACGGTCCTGCCCGCCTCCCACATCCTCTACGCTCACCTCACTGCTCACGGTCTCACGCTCGCTCTCGCGTGCGTGTTGATGTGCACAGCACCAGAGGGCCCACCAGGACCCCGCAGCACTCAACAACACATTCCAGGCGGTGCTGACCGCGGGGGCGTCGGCCCCCGAAGCTCTGCAGACCCTCCAGAAGCGCTGCCTCTACCCCGGTGCCTATGCTGCTCACCTGGAGCGCTGGCTCCAGTACTACCAGCAGAACCAGGTAAGAACCTGGAGCGCTGGCTCCAGTACTGCCAGCAGAACCAGGTAAGAACCTGGAGCGCTGGCTCCAGTACTGCCAGCAGAACCAGGTAAGAACCTGGAGCGCTGGCTCCAGTACTGCCAGCAGAACCAGGTAAGAACCTGGAGCGCTGGCTCCAGTACTGCCAGCAGAACCAGGTAAGAACCTGGAGCGCTGCTCCAGTACTGCCAGCAGAACCAGGTAAGAACCTGGAGCGCTGGCTCCAGTACTACCAGCAGAACCAGGTAAGAACCTGGAGCGCTGGCTCCAGTACTGCCAGCAGAACCAGGTAAGAACCTGGAGCGCTGGCTCCAGTACTGCCAGCAGAACCAGGTAAGAACCTGGAGCGCGAGGGTCACTCCCTCCTGGCTCTCTCCTGATGATGGATGCAGAGTTCTTAGGTCCTACAGAGATGTGTAATAACGGATAATTACCAGGGTATTAACAGTAATAACAGGCTGTGTCCAACATCCCATAATGAGCACCAAATGTGCTGCCGTCCCAATGAGGTTTGCTCTGATTCCACTCAATCGTTGCTCAACATGACTCAGCATTTTTCAGTAGTTCAGTAACAGGCTTTGATCAAAGACGACACCCTTCAATGCACCCAAACATAAAAGAATCAGGAAGGACGTCGGCTGTCATTTAAAGAGTGGCTATCGCCCAGAACGGGTCAGAACCGGTGCGTCTCTAGTCCGAGGGTCTCTGAACATGAACGTGTTCAATCAACCTCCAGGAGTGGATCGGACTCGATGCTTTAATCCCTGCTGAGGTTCTGAAACCATCTAGGTGAGGGGCCGGCTCAGCTTGGTGCTGAAGGTCCAGTTTCACACACAAACGGGGCATCAGAACCGTTTGAGATTCTCTCCCGACACCTGAGAGCGGCGGCTCCATCGGGCCCTCGCCAAGCAAGAGAATGTGTTCCATCAGTTCTGATCCGGTTGATGAACGGGCCCAACAAATAAGGGCGCCGGCATCCTGCTGCTGGGGGGGCGGCTTTGTTTTGGACCTAAAAGTGCCACCATATCGAGCAGGTCACCTTGAACACCTCTGGTTCTGTTGCCGTGGTTACACAGGTCCAGCTGACCTTTCTGCCCTGATGGGAGCGTCTCTGCTTCTGTCACTTCCTGTTCTCTGCCTCTGTCACTTCCTGTGCTCTGCCTCTGTCACTTCCTGTGCTCTGCCTCTGTCACTTCCTGTGCTCTGCCTCTGTCACTTCCTGTTCTCTGCCCCTGTCACTTCCCGTTCTCTGCCTTTGTCACTTCCCGTTCTCTGCCTTTGTCACTTCCCGTTCTCTGCCTCTGTCACTTCCTGTGCTCTGCCTCTGTCACTTCCTGTGCTCTGCCTCTGTCACTTCCTGTTCTCTGCTTCTGTCACTTCCTGTTCTCTGCCCCTGTCACTTCCTGTGCTCTGCCTCTGTCACTTCCTGTGCTCTGCCTCTGTCACTTCCTGTTCTCTGCCTCTGTCACTTCCTGTTCTCTGCTTCTGTCACTTCCTGTTCTCTGCCCCTGTCACTTCCTGTTCTCTGCCTCTGTCACTTCCTGTTCTCTGCCCCTGTCACTTCCTGTTCTCTGCCCCTGTCACTTCCTGTTCTCTGCCTCTGTCACTTCCTGTTCTCTGCCCCTGTCACTTCCTGTTCTGGCGGCTGGTCTTGACGCTGGTCCATCTCTGTTCTACAGCTGCACATCGTGGACGGCGCTCTGCTGCGCTCCAACCCAGCGCTGGTGATGGAGGGAATTCAGAGGTTTCTGGGTGTCACCCCCATCTTCAACTACACACAAGCGCTGATGTGTGTAACACACACACACACACACACACTCACACACAGCTACACACACCGCTAGACACTGCTCCACACAGCTACACACTCCTGTGTGTGTCTCTGCAGGTATGATGAGAGTAAGGGGTTCTACTGCCAGAGGCTGGAAGGAGGTCGGTCCAAATGTCTGGGGAAGAGTAAAGGCAGGAAGTACCCCGAGATGAGTTCTGAGGTTGGTCCACACACACCTTAGCCAGAAATTGGCTTCTATGTCGCCCGCTCTGGCCCCCGGAATGCACTTAACTATGGTGGCTGGAGTCGGGCATCGGGGGGCCGGGCATCGGGGGGCAGGGCATCGGGGGGCAGGGCATCGGGGGGCAGCGGTGCAGGGTAGCGGGGCCGGGTATCGGTATCGGGCCGGGTATCGGTATTGGAGCAGGGTATCGGTATCGGTGCTGGGTATCGGGCCGGGTATCGGTATTGGAGCAGGGTATCGGTATCGGTGCTGGTATCGGGCCGGGTATCGGTATTGGACCAGGGTATCAGGCCAGGGACCTGCTTGAAACTAAAAATGATGCTCCTCAAATGTTTTCCTAGTCCAATGAGGTCTTTGGGGAGACGGTGCTGCTAGATCCAACCTTGTTGTCATGGCGACCCTCAGTTCTGGGACTTCACGCTTGGTTATTCCGATATTCCGTCATGTTTGAATCCCGTTTTCAGATTTGATCTCAGAAATAGAGAAAATAAAACTAGATTTGAAGTCAATTCAAGTGTTTCCTGAAATAAATGTTGTCTTTTCTCAAGTGTCGCTTCTGTGTGTGTGTGTGTGTGTGTGTGTGTGTGTGTGTGTGTGTGGTGTGTGTGTGTGTGTGTGTGTGTGTGGTGTGTGTGTGTGTGTGTGTGTGTGTGTGTGTGTGTGTGTGTGTGGTGTGTGTGTGTGTGGTGTGTGTGTGTGCACGTGTGTGTGTGTGTGCACGTTTAGGCTCGGGCCTTTCTGACAGAGTATTACCGTGAACCTAACCTGGAGCTGCTGCACCTTCTCAACCGTCTGGGTCTGTCTCTGCCCTCCTGGCTGAGGCAGGAACTGCAGAGCTCCAGCTGGAGCTGAGGACCAGGACCAGGACCACAACAGTGGGAGAAGGAGCCGGGAACCATCGCTCCTCTCTAGAACCGTTAGGCCCGTCTAAGGAGCCAACAAACCCTCATTTTGTTCTCCTGACGAGACGTGAAGTGTGCATGGGACTGGTCCAGGGGGGCCACTGGGGGCTCCCCAGCATCCTGGGCGGTCCTCCTGGACCGTCCTCCTGGGCGGTCCTCCTGGACGGTCCTCCTGGACCGTCCTCCTGGCGGTCCTCCCGGACCGTCCTCCTGGCCGTCCTCCTGGGCGGTCCTCTTGGGCGGTCCTCCTGGACCGTCCTCCTGGGCGGTCCTCCTGGGCGGTCCTCCTGGGCGGTCCTCTTGGGCGGTCCTCCTGGGCCGTCCTCTTGGCGGTCCTCCTGGACCGTCCTCCTGGGCGGTCCTCCTGGGCGGTCCTCTTGGGCGGTCCTCCTGGACCGTCCTCCTGGGCCGTCCTCTTGGGCGGTCCTCCTGGACCGTCCTCCTGGGCGGTCCTCCTGGCGGTCCTCCTGGACCGTCCTCCTGGCGGTCCTCCTGACCGTCCTCCTGGGCGGTCCTCCTGGACCGTCCTCCTGGGCGGTCCTCCTGGACGGTCCTCCCGGGCCGTCCTCCCGGACCGTCCTCCTGGGCGGTCCTCCCGGGCGGTCCTCCTGGGCGGTCCTCCCGGGCCGTCCTCCCGGACCGTCCTCCTGGGTGGTCCTCCTGGACTCACACATCCGTGGGGTCCTGTTAGGGCTCCCGGTTCTCTGCTCTGTCCAGTCAGGAGGGACCTCATCATGAACCTCCTGAGCTCTGGTCCTCCTGGATGATCCTCCAGGCCACTTCCTGCCTCCTCACTAGACTGGGTCCCTCAGGACGTTCTTCTTAATCTGGTCCGGTACAAACGATGGGGGAGCCTGCGTTATGAAGTGGGCCTGGAGTGTGAGGAGCCCAGAGTTAACCTGCTGAGGCTCTGGTAGCTCCGCCCCCGGGAACACGCTCCACTCAGCTCTCCAGCACCAGAACCACGGATCCACAGTCGCACCTCTTCTGTTCGGGCCTCGGTCCCGGAGCAGCACCTGAAGACTGGGACTGATTTTCCACAAAAACATTGTGTTGTAGGAATGTTCTTGTGGGTTTTTCCAGCAAAGGAACATTTCAAAAGTGTGTGAACGGAGCGAACCTGAGCTTCCAGGACCGGTTCTGCACGCGTGCTGCCCCGTTTCCATGGAGACGTCGTCGTTCCGGTGTTGTCCATGGAGGCGATTTTAGCGCGCAGCAGTCATTTGGTGTATCTTCTCTCCTTGGTCAGCACGAGTCCAGGACGTGAGCAGAACCGGGACCCACGGGCCAGAACTCTGGAGTGAAGCTGCTGTCTTGTTCCACTTGTTTTGTATCAATGTTTCAGCCGGCACTCGATCACCTGTAATAAAGAGGTTGGACTCCACGGCTCTGGCTCTGGTTCTCGCCTGTTCCCTCACCTGTTCCCCACCTGTTCCCCACCCTTACCTGTTCCCCCCACCTGTTCCCCACCCTCACCTGTTCCCCACCTGTTCCCCACCCTTACCTGTTCCCACCTGTTCCCCACCCTTACCTGTTCCCCCCCTTACCTGTTCCCCACCTTCACCTGTTCCCCACCTGTTCCCCACCTGTTCCCCACCTTTCCCCACCTGTTCCCCACCTGTTCCCCACCTTCACCTGTTCCCCACCTGTTCCCCACCCTCACCTTTCCCCACCTGTTCCCCACCCTCACCTGTTCCCCACCTGTTCCCCACCCTTACCTGTTCCCCACCTTTCCCCACCCTTACCTGTTCCTCACCTGTTCCTTCCCCACCCTTACCTGTTCCCCCCCTTACCTGTTCCCCACCCTTACCTGTTCCCCACCTTCACCTGTTCCCTCACCTGTTCCCACCTTCACCTGTTCCCCACCCTCGCCTGTTCCTCACCTGTTCCCCACCCTCACCTGTTCCTCACCTGTTCCCCACCCTCGCCTGTTCCTCACCTGTTTCCCCACCCTCACCTGTTCCCCACCTGTTCCTCACCTGTTCCCCACCCTCACCTGTTCCCCACCCGTTCCCTACCCTAACCTGTTTCCCACCTGTTCCTCACCTGTTCCCCACCCTCAACCTGTTCCCCACCTGTTCCTCACCTGTTCCCCACCCTCACCTTTCCTCACCTGTTCCCCCCCTGTTCCTCACCTGTTCCCTCACCTGTTCCCCACCCTCACCTGTTCCCCACCCTCACCTGTTCCTCACCTGTTCCTCACCTGTTCCCCACCCTCACCTGTTCCCCACCTGTTCCTCACCTGTTCCTCACCTGTTCCCCACCCTCACCTGTTCCCCCCCTGTTCCTCACCTGTTCCCCACCCTCACCTGTTCCCTCACCTGTTCCCCACCCTCACCTGTTCCTCACCTGTTCCTCACCTGTTCCCCACCCTCACCTGTTCCCCACCTGTTCCTCACCTGTTCCTTCACCTGTTCCCCACCCTCACCTGTTTCCCACCTGTTCCTCCTCACCTGTTCCCCACCCTCACCTGTTCCCTCACCTGTTCCCCACCCTCACCTGTTCCTCACCTGTTCCTCACCTGTTCCCCACCCTCACCTTTCCCCACCCTCACCTGTTTCCTCCCTGTTCCCCACCTGTTCCTCCTCACCTGTTCCCCACCCTCACCTGTTCCTCACCTGTTCCCTCACCTGTTCCCCACCCTCAACCTGTTCCCTCACCTGTTCCCCACCCTCACCTGTTTCCTCCCCCTGTTCCCCACCTGTTCCCCACCCCTTGTGACCAGGAACTCTTCATCCACCTCAGATCCCACTGTTCAGTTCTGCAGGTGATTGACGGTTTGGGTCTGAGCTGCTCAGGAGGCCACAAAAAGCTCCAGCCAACCAGCTTCTTCTGAGAGGTGAGACGGGTCCGATCTGAGCTCCGGCCTTGAACGTGGACACTGCTGGACACCAGCTGCCCCCCCACTGAGGCTAACGTGGGAATATAGAAGGTTGCTAACGGCAACGTGCATTAAATATCCTGAGAAGATGTAGCGTCACTTCCTGCACTGGTGTCCTGCCTCCCGGGACACTAACCCTGTCCCTAGACCTCCCCCTCTGGTCCAGGGTGGACCCCCCCCTACTCTGGTCCAGGGTGGACCCCCCCCTCCCCCTCTGTCCAGGGTGGACCTCCCCCTCCTCTGGTCCAGGGGACCCCCCCCTCCCCCCTGGTCCAGGGTGGACCTCCCCCACTCTGGTCCTCCCCGTCTGGTCTAGGGTGGACCCCTCTCCCCCTCTCTGCTCCAGGGTTGGGCCCCCCCCCCCCTCCTCTGGTCCAGGGTGGACCCCCCTCCCCCTCTGGTCCAGGTGGACCTCCCCCTACTCTGGTCCTCCCCGTCTGGTCTAGGGTGGACCCCCCCTCCCCCTCTGGTCCAGGTGGACCCCCCCCCCACTGGTCCAGGGTGGACCCCCCCCCCACTGGTCCAGGGTGGACCCCCCCCCTCTGGATAACGGAGGCACGGTTGCCTGATCTGTGTAAGCGGCTTAAGTCTGACATAAGAGTCCGTCTGTTGCTGCTCCAGCATGAAAAGTTGCTGATTAATTAATCAGAAAACGAGGCAACAGGCCAGAAATGAGCCCCAGAACCTTTAATAGCAGGAGCCCCAGAACCTTTAATAGCAGGAGCCCCAGAACCTTTAATAGCAGGAGCCCCAGAACCTTTAAGAGCAGGAGCCCCAGAACCTTTAATAGCAGGAGCCCCAGAACCTTTAATAGCAGGAGCCCCAGAACCTTTAAGAGCAGAGCCCCAGAACCTTTAATAGCAGAGCCCCAGAACCTTTAATAGCAGGAGCCCCAGAACCCTTAATAGCAGGAGCCCCAGAACCTTTAATAGCAGGAGCCCCAGAACCTTTAGAGCAGGAGCCCCAGAACCCTTAATAGCAGGAGCCCCAGAACCCTTAATAGCAGGAGCCCCCGAACCTTTAATAGCAGGAGCCCCAGAACCTTTAATAGCAGGAGCCCCAGAACCCTTAATAGCAGGAGCCCCATAACCCTTAATAGCAGGAGCCCCAGAACCTTTAATAGCAGGAGCCCCAGAACCTTTAATAGCAGGAGCCCCAGAACCCTTAATAGCAGAGCCCCAGAACCTTTAATAGCAGGAGCCCCAGAACCCTTAATGCAGGAGCCCCAGAACCTTTAATAGCAGGAGCCCCAGAACCTTTAATAGCAGGAGCCCCAGAACCTTTAATAACATTTTATTCTTCTGTAATAAACTGAATCCTCCAACATTCTTCATCTGTGGTTTAATCTCACTTCCTGTTTTTAGACATGAAACCAAGATGATCTGAGTTCAGACAACTACCTCCCCCATCTCTCCTCCTCTCCTCTCCTCTCCTCTCCTCCTCTCCTCCTCTCTCCTCTCCTCTCCTCCTCTCCTCTCCTCTCCTCCCCTCCTCCTCTCCTCTCCTTCCTCTCTCTCCTCTCCTCTCTCCCCTCCCCTCCCCCCTCTCCTCTCTCCTCTCCTCTCCTCTCCTCTCCCCTCCTCCCCTCCTCTCCTTCCTCTACTCTCCTCCCCTCCCCCCTCTCCTCTCTCCTCTCCTCCTCTTCCTCTCCCCTCCTCCCCTCCCCTCTCCTCTCGCCTCCCCCCTCCTCTCCTCCTCCCCCCTCCTCTCCTCCTCTCCTCTCCTCTCCTCCTCTCCTTCCTCTACTCTCCTCCCCTCCCTCCTCCCCTCCTCCCCTCCGTCTCCTTCCTCTACTCCTCCCCCCTCCCCCCCTCACTCCTCTCTCGCTCATCCTCTCCTCTCCTCTCCTCTCCTCCCCTCCTCCCCTCTCCTCTCTCCTCCCCCCATCCTCTCCTACCTCTCCTCTCCTCTCCTCTCCTCTCCTCCTCTGCCTCTCCTCTCCTTCCTCTCTTCCTCTCCCTCCCTCCCCTCCCCTCCCCCCTCTCCTCTCCTCTCCTCGTCCTCCTTCCCTCCTCTCCTCTCGCCGGTCTCAACCTCTCCTCCCCTTCTCCTCTCTCCTCCCCCCCTCACTCTCCTCCTCTCCTTCTCCCTCTCCTGCTCTTTTCCTCCCTCTTTTTGCCTAGGCAACATTATGGGATGTGTGCTGTGCGTGGCATGTTCACCAGGACGTGCTCAGCGTGGGCAGCTCTGTCGTCAGCGGCGGCCCTTTGAGTGTTGCAGTTTCCATAGCAACAGGGATAGGCTGTGTGTGTGTGTGTGTGCGTGTGCGTGTGTGTGTGAGAGCAGGAGTGAGCGTGAAGCTCAGCTTCTGTCGCTCCAGCTCATCTGAGAGACGGCGCTGGAGGATTATCAGCGCTCCTCCATGTTGGCACAGCTGGAGAGGAGGAGGAGGAGGCGGAGCCAAAGATGAGCAGAGGTCACCTGACGAAGGAGCGCTCCAGCGTCCGGCGGCGGCCATAAATCCAGCCTGGTCTGAGCCGACGGGAGAAGCTTCGCTGTGGTGAGGGTACGTGATGCTACACGCTTGCTGCTAGCGAACGAGCTGCTAACGAGCGTCAGCTGCTCCTCGCTCACAAACGTGGACGTCTGGGTCTCACCTGCACTTATCTGCCACAATATCATGTGATCCAGTTAAGACTTCAAAGGCTGCTGCTGCCGGGTCATCAAAGCCAACCTGTTGCTCCGATCCGTGATGATTGGAAATGGCTGCGAGCCCAGATGTTGCTCCAGCCTCCTGGGTCCTCGTGCTAGCGCCTCGGCCCAGAGCGTCCGCAGGAAGGATCCGGCAGATCGGACCGGATCCTCTTGATCATGTGGCCCGAGGAGGAAATGACGTGTTTGGCTGAGACCAGAGCGGCTTAGACCTGGGGGCAGCCCCCCCACCTGGGGGCAGCCCCCCCCCCCACCTGGGGGGGAAGGGGGCGTGGTTCACCTCCTGGTTTGGGGGGGTAGGAGGACCCTGGTGTGTGGTCGGTTGTCCCAGCTGACTCCTTTGTTGGTGTCTGTGTTCCTCAGGTGTGTCCGCCTCCTGGGACCTGATCCGGGCTCCTGGACGTCTGTGGCTCAACACCTGTGGCGGCAGAAGCCCGAGACCATGACCAGCTCCTCGGACCTCCAGCTGCCTCCTGGGTGGAGGTGAGGGGCAGAGCAGAGCGACGATGCAGGCCGACGCCGACGCCCCTGCACCCACGGCCACACACGGTGACGCCTGTGGCCCCCGCCCACAGGTGGCCCCGCCCACAGCTGCAGCTGGTTCCACCTGCGTCCAGAACTGCATCCAGATCCCAGATGATGCCGTCATGCTGAGCTGGAGGCAGCTCCAGTGGCCTCAACACTGCAACATGAACGCCGATGGTGGAGGAGCCCAGCGGCCTCCAGCCAGGTGTTTCTGCATCTCCTCCCCCAGGATGGAGGCCGGGGACAGGCAGGACGTCCTCCCCCCTTCCTGGGACAGGACCTCCTGCTGTGAGGGCCGCCTGCATCACCTGGAGGACGCGTTTGCCGCCTGCTGCCAGGCTCAGGTGGTCCCAGCCTTGTGGAGCTGTGGTGCTCAGCAGACCTCCATCCCAGCCCCAGGCCTCCACCAGCTCAGCGTTCCCCGGCTCAGCTCGTCCATCAGCGAGTCCGGACTGGATGCTAAACACCTGCTGCCCTGCTGCCCCCCGGGCTCCTCCTGGACCAAGGCCCGGCCACAGCAGGACGTGGGAACCATGACGGTCCACAAGGAGCTGAGAGACGTTGGCGTCCAGGTGGGCTCAGGGGTCACTGCTCACGTCTTCCCGCAGATCTGCCTGGCGGAGACGAGCCAGGCTCCAAAACCGACCCGTGCTAGCGGAGAGAACCCGGCTCCCAAGTCTCCGGTGAAGGAGGTGAAGTGGGACGCTGAAGGCATGACGTGGGAGGTGTACGGGGCCTCCGTGGACCCGGAGGAGCTGGGCTTGGCCATCCAGAAGCACCTGGAGCTGCAGATCAAAGAGACCGCGAGCCTGGCGGCCAAGAGGTCTCTTCAGAATCCCAGAGCTTCCCGAGGGACCAGGAGGAGCAGCAGGGTGAGCGGCCTCCTCCGGAGCGCCACCTGCTGTGTTCGGAGCCCCTCTGCTGTGGAGTAACGGAGGACCTGACTGACGGACGGGACCGGATCACTGTGGCCCGCGGCCCTCCGGCCAGGTGGTCAGAACTGCCCCCCAGGGTCCCCCATCGCCCACACAGGTGGACCACAGCCTGCCTGCCTGCCTGTGGCTCCTTATCCTGCATCAGGTGACATCAGCTGTCACTTCTAACGTCCGCTATGAATCTATCATCCATGAGATCCAGAACCAGGAGAAGACGGAGCAGCTGGGTTCTGCTGAGCTCAGGCTGGACTGTGACCTGGGCTCAGTGACCCCGATGACCTCGGACCCAGCTTCACACCTGTGGGGGCTCAGGTCGAACCTCTGAACACTGATGTTCTGCAGAACCGGTCCAAGGTGCTGCTCCTGCTCCACCCTTCCTCTCCTCAGGTGGCTGAGGGCCCCTCTCCCGATGTGGGGCTCCTCCTGACCCAGGTTCTGGCAGCTTCTGGCCCCTCTGACAGTGTAAATGTGTGTTTTGATGGTTTCTCCCGAAGGTCCTCGTGGTCTGTGTTGGCGTGCTCCTGTCATTGTTGTCCCCACCAGGCGGAAACCGTGCGCCAGGCCTGATGTTTGATCTGTATCTGTGACTTCTTTGATGTCCTTTCATTTCTGTCACACCTCAACAACCTGGAGGTGCACCAGCTGACTGGTATTAAAGCAGATGTTGTCACCACTGTTGTCGGTTCTGGACTCTTTGTCCTCTGGACACACTGAATGGGCCTAGCTGGGTTGGTGGAGTACGACGATGGTGGTTCAGGATGTGGCGGGGGTCGTCTCCAGGTTCTGCTGGAGCCACTCGGGATCAAAGGTCCCTCTGGAGGCAGCAGGAAGAGGAGGGAGTCGGAACATCTGGAACATCCCTTCAAACAGCTGACGCCGGCTCCCTGTCTCGTGATCCACTGGGTTCATGAACGTCGGTTTAAATTGGACCGTCCCGTTGATGTTCTGAGTGAAGGGGACCGACGGGGGAACCCGATGGGACGGAGCGGTGGGCCTCTCGGTACCGAAGGTGGTGTCGCTACGTCGAGATGGGACAAAAGTCTTTGACTCTCCACTGTGGATTTTACGGTAGGAATGTGTTGTTATGCTGTTATTGCAGTGTTATTACCCACTGCGGCCACACGGGGGCACCAAAGGCTCAGCAGTGATTCATGACCACCAGGTTTGAGCTCTTGGACCAGCACAAATCCTGGTTCATTGCACATTTCTGGCCCAAGTAACGGGACAGAACCGGCTGGACTCTGCTCAGAAAAGAGCCCAACCCACCTGCACCCCTGAATGAGGGGCCAGCTCAGCCAGGGTACCTCGGTGGTGTTCTGAAGGTGTCCCCCTGCTACCAGAACACCTGTGTTTGTCCACTTCAGGGCTTGAACCCAGACCCCTCTGGTCCTGAGCCCCCTAAAGCCCCCCGGGGGCTTTGGTTCTGTTAGGCACTAGAAACCACTGGGTTTCATTGCTCCTCTCCAGGCTCCAACAGCACCGCTCCCTTGTGTCCGCTGGGCCTGGATCAGAACCTGAGGTCTGTTCTGAGAGGGTGAGGCTGGGTTCAGCACCCTAGACGTGGTGAGAGAGCAACAAAACCCAGCGTTGGCGGGTCGGAACCGGCGTGTTCAGAGGAACGGCTGTGTTCTGGGGCATGTTCACCGGGTCACGGACACAAAGACACAGTTCCGTTAGCTTTGTGCTAAAGCGGCTCCCAGAAACTGGAAAAACACGCCATCAGGGACCAGCGAGTGTCCTGGTCCAGAGCCAGTGAGCAGGTCCCAGAGGATCTTCACCCACCTGCATCAGACGCTGTTTCGAGACCCATCTGAGCACCAACGGCCTTTTCTCTCCCTCTGCTGATACGGAGAGGTTGTTCTCACCGTTACCGCCAGGGGGCGTCGTTGGGATGCGAACATCGTCACCAAAACGGGCCGCAGCAGGTGACGAGAGCCGACGACCGTCCTTATACAACATAAAGTCGTCATTTCCTACAGTCAGCCAGGGTTCTGGGGTGGCCGAGAGGTTCTCCTCCCAAGGGTTCTGGAGATGATCCACAACTGATAACACGTTGCTACACAACCAGCCGGAGACGCTGCGGCACTAATGAGTCGGGACGTTCGCCTTCACAACAACGGCCTCCTCCAGCAGATGGAAATGAGCTCTTCATGGGGAGGGTTCAAGAACGGCTCGTTGTGTTATTGTGGCGCATAATCGTCACATTTGTAAGCATTAAGCAGAGCTTTCAATGGCAGCATTCATCTGGAGCTAGCATGAAAGCTCAAGGCTCCACGGCGCCTCCGCTCCACCGCAGCTCCCTTCGATTAGACGTCTAAAAGGCTTCGCTACAAAGTGCCAGAGATCACAAAGAGTCAAATTATAGCGGCGCTGCATTAGACGTAATCATGTCTCCACAGGCCCCAGCACTGAAATGGATGTTTGCAGTAAAATAATCGCTGTCAAAGCAGCGCGCACGTGACCAGTCATGTGATCAGGTCTTTATGTCACCTCACTGTTGCTCACGTTGACGGAGCAGCGGCACCAAACAGCAGGGAAGTCACCCATTATCCTGTTGGAGGTGGTGGGTTTGAATCCCACTCCCCTGGCTCTCCTCATACTGTAGTTTAATCAGGAGGTGGTGGGTTTGAATCCCGCTCCCCTGGCTCTCCTCATACTGTAGTTTAATCAGGAGGTGGTGGGTTTGAATCCCACTCCCCTGGCTCTAATCATACTGTAGTTTAATCAGGAGGTGGTGGGTTTGAATCCCGCTCCCCTGGCTCTCCTCATACTGTAGTTTAAGCAGGAGGTGGTGGGTTTGAATCCCACTCCCCTGGCTCTAATCATACTGTAGTTTAATCAGGAGGTGGTGGGTTTGAATCCGCTCCCCTGCCTCTACTCATACTGTAGTTTAATCAGGAGGTGGTGGGTTTGAATCCCACTCCCCTGGCTCTAATCATACTGTAGTTTAATCAGGAGGTGGTGGGTTTGAATCCCGCTCCCCTGCCTCTCCTCATACTGTACTTTAATCAGGAGGTGGTGGGTTTGAATCCCACTCCCCTGGCTCTAATCATACTGTAGTTTAATCAGGAGTGGTGGGTTTGAATCCTGCTGCCCTGCCTCTCCTCATACTGTAGTTTAATCAGGAGGTGGTTGGTTTGAATCCTGCTGCCCTGGCTCTCCTCATACTGTAGTTTAATCAGGAGGTGGTGGGTTTGAATCCTGCTCCCCTGCCTCTCCTCATACTGTAGTTTAAGCAGGAGGTGGTGGGTTTGAAACCCGCTCTCCTGGCTCTAATCATACTGTAGTTTAATCAGGAGGTGGTGGGTTTGAATCCTGCTCCCGTGGCTCTACTCATACTGTAGTTTAATCAGGAGGTGGTGGTTTGAATCCTGTTGCCCTGTCTCTACTCATACTGTAGTTTAATCAGGAGGTGGTTGGTTTGAATTCTGCTGCCCTGCCTCTACTCATACTGTAGTTTAATCAGGAGGTTGTTGTTTTTAATCCCACTCCCGTGGCTCTACTCATACTGTAGTTTAATCAGGAGGTTGTTGTTTTGAATCCCGCTCCCCTGGCTCTCCTCATACTGTAGTTTAAGCAGGAGGTTGTTGGTTTGAATCCTGCTGCCCTGCCTCTACTCATACTGTAGTTTAATCAGGAGGTGGTTGGTTTGAATCCTACTCACTGGCTCTACTCATACTGTAGTTTAATCAGGAGGTGGTTGGTTTGAATCCTGCTCCCGTGGCTCTACTCATACTGTAGTTTAATCAGGAGGTTGTTGGTTTGAATCCCACTCACTGGCTCTACTCATACTGTAGTTTAATCAGGAGGTGGTTGGTTTGAATCCTGCTCCCGTGGCTCTACTCATACTGTAGTTTAATCAGGAGGTGTTGGTTTGAATCCTGCTGCCCTGTCTCTACTCATACTGTAGTTTAATCAGGAGGTTGTTGGTTTGAATCCTGCTGCCCTGTCTCTACTCATACTGTAGTATAATCAGTAGGTTGTTGGTTTGAATCCTGCTGCCCTGCCTCTACTCATACTGTAGTTTAATCAGGAGGTTGTTGGTTTGAATCCTGCTGCCCTGCCTCTACTCATACTGTAGTTTAATCAGGAGGTTGTTGGTTTGAATCCCACTCCCATGGCTCTACTCATACTGTAGTTTAATCAGGAGGTTGTTGGTTTGAATCCCGCTGCCCTGGCTCTACTCATACTGTAGTTTAATCAGGAGGTTGTTGGTTTGAACCCCACTCCCGTGGCTCTACTCATACTGTAGTTTAATCAGGAGGTTGTTGGTTTGAATCCCACTCCTGTGGCTCTACTCATACTGTAGTTTAATCAGGAGGTGGTGGGTTTGAATCCTGCTGCCCTGCCTCTACTCATACTGTAGTTTAATCAGGAGGTTGTTGGTTTGAACCCCACTCCCGTGCCTCTACTCATACTGTAGTTTAATCAGGAGGTTGTTGGTTTGAATCCCACTCCCGTGGCTCTACTCATACTGTAGTTTAAACAGGTTTGAACACACTTCTCTTTAGCTTTAGCTTTTTCATATTTACAGCAGTTCAGGACCTAAGGGGTCTCTGTAGCTTTCAATATTTCTAATACGAGAACATTTGTAGTTTTTTGAACTACTGACAACTACGTGGTAGTTGATCATATTCAGAAGTGCTGACAGCGGCTGGTCCGTCTGTCCTGATCATGGACCAGCGCAGCATCTCTGCCTACGTTAGCATGTGCTAATGCTGCCTCCATTTAAAGAAAACATACCTAGAATGATCAAATGTTAGCCTGGATAAATCATTTGATCTAAGGATACTTTTTACTTTTTATATATGTTTTAATACTTTTTATTTAAATGAAATTAAATTGAGTGATTGATCAACCATCGAATGTCAGGAATTCTTCTTCTGAAATCTGTTGACGGCTGAAATTTAGGAAGTAAAAAGTGACACTTTTGTCTTTGTGTGAGATGTTTCCCAGCCGGAGCTCTGAACTGAGCTTGGGAAATCCCAGTTCCCTCCAGTGGCTCCCACTGGAGACGCTGGGTCTGCTCACACAAAGTCTTCGTCCCTGAGACACTTAGTGAACAAAGTTAGTCCAACAAGCCGTCCTTAAAGCCACACGAAGGCGGCTGCCAGGCAGCCACACTCACAGAATTGTTTTTTAATGGTCCAATTAGATAATTGCCATCTTTCACTCCCTTTCCTCTCTATTTCCCATAAAGGCATGAATAGCACTCAGGGAGGGGGGCAACTTGAAGAGCGCTTGTGGTCAGCTAAGGTGACAAGAAGGGCAGGAGAATGCCCCTTGCACCGGGCCACAGGGCTGAATTGAATCATTGTGGCCTAATCAATGGTCTTATTGGATTACTGGCCACTGCTGTGTTCAGAGATATTGTTGCACTGACAATGAAAATAGAGTTGTGGGTGGGTGGGTGGGTGGCGGGTGTGGGGGCCTGCAAGGCAAGTAGTGGAGAGAGGTAGGGGAATGTGAGAACAAGAATTTTGGTGGTGTAAACAATGTTGAGGGAGTTAGCGCTCGTTCACATTCAATTCTCAGAGGACCCTGACGGTGGGCTGCAGGTGTGACCACGAACAGCCGGGTCCTCCAGACAACCCCGGGACCCCTCCAGATTTGGTGGACGAGGATTCGTTTCCAACTTCGCGCCAGTGAGGCGGATCAACGCTGGCTAACATGCGGCAGCCGCCAGGTGCTCCCTGAAGGAGGGAGTCCGGCTGTGTGCCGGTCAAAGAAGAACGAAGCTGACGGGAACTTTTCCCAGGTCTGGAAGAGTCGGATCCCTCTGATCCCTCGTTGGTGTGGGGATCAGAGAGGCTTGGTGTGAAACTAGACCAATCATTTGTCTTCATTCTCTGGGCTGAGAGCAGCGAACTGAGGGGGACGGGACAAACAAGCCCCTCCATTAAGACCTGATTTCTTTGCCCAAACAACCTTACGCATTTATAGTCTCACGCTAATGTGGAGGCAGCAAAATGAGGAGAATCGAGTGAAGCAGCTATTGAAGGTCCACGGCTTTGATCAGTCGGAGATCCTCTATCAGCCTGATGTCCGTGGATCCAGGAAGGAACTGCTGCTGAGTTTTGTGGAGAAGTCCGTCATCATTGGGTAATGGAGCTAGGTCAGTCATAAAAACGCTCCTCTATCAAGTGGCGGCGGTCTGAGCAAACATCTGAGAGCTGACGGTGTCCTGCAGAGGTACTCCTCTGAAACTCAAGACGAGTTCTGACAGCCTGCTACAGGTTCTCCGTAATCTCCTGTTTTCATCTCACAAAGGGACAGAAAAGGAGGCGAGCGACAGCTCCAAGAGGAACACAGCATGGATGTCCGGTACAACCAGGAGGCGGAAGGGATGGGGCTGAAGAACGGGCTGAAGAGGGGCAAAGATGACAAGGAGTCCTCCAAAAGCTTCCTCAAGGAGCAGCATGACTCCGTTTCCCCCTCTGGAACCATGGAAAACTGTGAGAAACACCGGGGCAGCGCCGGCGATCCGGACTACTGCCGCAGAATTCTGGTTCGAGGTGAGACTCGTGGGCTTTCTGCTGCTTTTTCAGGAAACTCGCACATTAAGCATTAAAATCAAAAATATATTTTTTAGGCAAGAGGAGTAGGATCCTAATTTTCCACATATGATCAATCTGGGTCATCTGTGATTGAGAGGTCGTAACAAAAGTCCTTATCCCTCTAAAAGGTCGACGAAAATCAAAAACGAGCCGTAGCGTCAAAGAATAATAATTAAATGTAGGAACAGGAAAGAAATAAACCCTAAAATCTACGTCTCTTAGAATGAGCAAGGCATTAAAAACAGACCGATTCCAGGATTCCAGGATTCCAGGCTCAGAGAATAAATCGCCATTAAATGTGACTAAATATAAATATAAATACGGCCCATTTTATTCTGACGTATTTCAGAGCTGTACAAAATCAGTCCGAAATTAAAATACTTCTGCAATTTTATATTCTTTCCTTTGTTTTGGGCTGAAAGATAATAAATAAATGTGGAGCAATAGAGCATAAAGACACATGTAAAGACAAATGTAAAGACACATGTAAAGACAAATGTAAAGACACATGTAAAGACAAATGTAAAGACAAATATAAAGACAAACGTAAAGACAAATGTAAAGACAAATATAAAGACACATGTAAAGACAAACGTAAAGACAAATGTAAAGACAATATAAAGACACATGTAAAGACAAATGTAAAGACAAATGTAAAGACAAATATAAAGACACATGTAAAGACAAATTTAAAGACAAAAATAAAGACAAATGTAAAGACAAACATAGACAAACATATAGACAAACGTAAAGACAAATGTAAAGACAAACATAGACAAACATATAGACAAATACAAAGACACATGTAAAGGCAAATGTAAAGACACATGTAAAGAGAAATATAAAGACACATGTAAAGACAAACGTAAAGACACATGTAAAGACAAATATGAAGACACATGTAAAGACACATGTAAAGACAAATGTAAAGACAAACGTAAAGACGCATGTAAAGACAAACGTAAAGACACATGTAAAGACAAACGTAAAGACAAATGTAAAGACACATGTAAAGACACATGTAAAGAGAAATATAAAGACAAACGTAAAGACACATGTAAAGAGAAATATAAAGGCACATGTAAAGACAAACGTAAAGACACATGTAAAGAGAAAGAGGAGACTTTCCGCCATCTCCGTTTGTCTCCATTTGAACGTCGGCGTTCGCGGTGACGCAGTGATGCTGCAACACAACAACGGCACAAATGAAACTGACACACATCAAAGCAGCTGCTAATTTGTAATTATATTTACATAAAGATCTGAATGAATTCATGTATAAAAATGTAATATTGGTTAAAGGCGCGTGCCCACAATTAATCAGGCCGGTTAATAAAGTCTAAAGGCTTCTCTTTATTACTTATTCAGGTATTTTCAGATTATTAGTGGCAGCAAAACGACACTATTTTTTAAGTACATTTAAAGATTTCTGTTTTATCCGAAAGAGGGAAAAAAATTCTTTTTATAAATGTATAAAATTTCCAATGAACTAATTTAGTTTGTTTAATGATAAATTTATAAAATGCATTAATGTAACATTAATGTTCTTAATTTGACTGTGAACGCTGATATATGTGTAATATATGTGTGATGATGGCATGAATCATATTAATAACAATGATAATAATGATATTATTAGTAGGATTATTGTTAGTGTTGCTAATAATAATACTAGTAACAACAATAAGAATACTACTAATGATAACAATACTAGTAACAACAATAACAACAACAGTAGTAACAACATTAATACTAATAACAATAAGAATAGTAGTAACAACAACAAAAATAGTAACAATAATATTAACAATAATATTAACAATAATAATTATAGTAACAATAATAGTAACAATAATATTAACAATAATAACAATTATAGTAACAATAATAGCAACAATAATGTTAACAATAATAGTAACAATAATAGTAACAATATTAGTAACAATAATAGCAACAATAATGTTAACAATAATGTTAACAATAATACTAACAATAATAGTAACAATAATAGTATAACAATATTAGTAACAATAATAGTAACAATAATAGTATAACAATATTAGTAACAATATTAGCAACAATATAGCAACAATAATGTTAACAATAATGTTAACAATAATACTAACAATAATAGTAACAATAATAGTATAACAATATTAGTAACAATAATAGTAACAATAATAGTATAACAATATTAGTAACATATTAGTAACAATAATAGTAACCATAATGTTAACAATAATAGTAACCATAATGTTAACAATAATAGTAACAATAATGTTAACAATAATAGTAACAATAATGTTAACAATAATAGTAACAATAATGTTAACAATAATAGTACTTATAACAACAACAACAACAGTAATTACAACAACAATAATAAAGCCAGGCTTGTGTGTCCAGTGCCGCTCTGTTCCTGGTTCTCATCTCGGCACTCATTGTTTCAGATGCTAAAGGTTCAATCCGAGAAATCATCCTGCCGAAGGGTTTAGATCTGGACCGACCCAAACGCACCAGAACCTCTTTCACTGCTGAGCAGCTGTACCGGTTAGAGATGGAGTTCCAGCGGTGCCAGTACGTGGTGGGCAGAGAGCGGACAGAACTGGCCCGGCAGCTCAGCCTCTCGGAGACACAGGTCAGTGCTGCTCCGCTGCTGCATCCACATCCTCTTTACGCTCACCTGGATATAAAACACACACTCATGGCAGGAACACGCAGCCCCATGTGTGTACACACACACACACACACACACACACACAGAAACATATATGAATTATATCTATAAATAATTGTAAATTGGACATTTGAAACCGAGTTGTGTTGAGGTTCTGTCAGACTGCTGGTTCTGCTCAGAAGCGCCCGTGTGTGTGTGTGTGTGTGGTGTGTGTGTGTGTGTGTGTGTGTGTGTTCAGAGCTGGATCACGTCGTGTCCACAACCAAACCAAGTCAGGAACGTTTGATTTGAGTCGTTGATGAATTGCAAATCAGCGTGAAAACCCCGTTTTCTGTGGCCTTCACACACATTCCGGCTCCCTCAGCCACGTCCGTCTCTTGAGGTTTTTAGGAATTATTTCGTCCTTTCTTGTTTGGCCGCCCACAACTCAGCATTTGTTTGTGTAATTCAATCGCAGCGATGGTCCAGAAGGGCCTGGCGGCTGCTTCTGGTCCCGATGGAACGAGCTGAAATGAGCTTGGTGTGGTTCCTGTTCCTCCACGATGAGCCCAAACTAGCAGAGCCGTTATTGGGATCAGATCTTTCCGTCCATCCGTGACGGAGCGCTGCAGGATGAGTTCATGCTAACCTCAAACGCTGCTTCAGCTGTTTAGACTCAAACAGCGTTTGTGTTCTGACACGGTCAAATATTAAACCGGATTAAACTGGCTGTGAAACACCTCGTCGGTCCCCACAAACAGGGTAACAGGCAGCTTCCTGTCATAATGGAGGCAGAGCTTGTAGACGGAGGTGTTCAGAGACATATGGACCGCAGGACATATGGACCGCAGGACATATGGACCGCAGGACATATGGACCGCAGGACATATGGACCGCAGGACATATGGAGGAGGATGAAGCGTCTTTAGAAGGTTCCAGGCAGATTTGCTGCAGGATGCATCTCTATTTTACTTCCTTTCCTACAGAAAATTGATCATTTGAACCAGTGTCGCGGCGCCGTTTTTGTTCATTTTTACAAGAAAATCCTCGATTGTTTTATTTGCTGTCTGCTAACGTGAACGCAACGTTCTCCGTTTACAGGCTGGCCGACGGTTTGGGTGGGAACGGCGCCGTTGGCAGAGTCAGATTTGGGCTTTTTGAGCTTGTTTGTATGGAGCCGCCTCGGCCACGAGGCTCCGCCCTGGGGGGGGCTGCTCCGTCCTGGGGTGGGGATGCTCCGTCCTGGGAGGGGGCTGCTCCGTCCTGGGGGGGGGCTGCTCCGTCCTGGGGGGGGGGCTGCTCCGTCCTGGGGGGGCTGCTCCGTCCTGGGGGGGATGCTCCGTCCTGGGGGGGCTGCTCCGTCCTAGGGGGGGCTGCTCTGTCCTGGGGGGGATGCTCCGTCCTGGGAGGGGGCTGCTCTGTCCTGGGGGGGATGCTCCGTCCTGGGGGGGGATGCTCCGTCCTGGCGGGGGGATGCTCCGTCCTGGGGGGGATGCTCCGTCCTGGGGGGGCTGCTCCGTCCTGGGGGGGGGGGATGCTCCGTCCTGGGGGGGCTGCTCTGTCCTGGGGGGGCTGCTCCGTCCTGGGGGGGGGGTGCTCCGTCCTGGGGGGGCTGCTCCATCCTGGGGGGGCTGCTCCGTCTGCTCTTACATGTGCTTTCCTTGAGCGTTCCCTGCCAACAGAGCTTTGTTTCTCTCTTCCTCTCATCTGTGTTTGTCTCAGGTAAAAGTCTGGTTTCAGAACCGCCGCACCAAGCAGAAGAAGGACCAGGGGAAGGACTCGGAGCTCCGCTCTGTGGTGTCCGAGACGGCGGCCACCTGCAGTGTCCTCAGACTGCTGGAGCAGGGCCGCCTGCTGACTCCCCCGGGCCTGCCGGGCCTGCTGCCCCACTGCGGTGGCGGCCCGCTGGGCTCCGCTCTGCGGACTCCGTCCATGGCAGCGACCGGCAGCGGCGGCGGCGGCGCCGGAGCGGCTGCGAGCAGTCCTCCCCTACCAGCCGGCTCAGGGACAGTGGCGGGCCTGCAGGGCTCGGCGGCGGCTCACGGCCTCTTCAGTTTCCGGATGCCCTCCCTCCTCAGCGGCGTGGCCACACGAATTTCCTCCAATCCCATGTCACTGACTGGAAACCTGCAGGAACTCTCCTCGCGCTACCTGAGCTCCTCGGCCTTTGAGCCGTACTCTCGGAGCAGCGGCAAGGACTCGTCGGACAAGAAACTCCTGGAATGATGCCGCAGCACGCCGCGGCGGTCGTCTGAGCTTTGGTGGTCGCCCCATCTTCACCCGTCTGTCGTATTTTGTAGCACTTCATCGACTCCATTTGCACATCTGCTGCCTCTGAGTAGAAACATCCACACGGTTCAAACACAAAGACAAAGCGGCAGCAGACACATTTAAGGAGGTTTAGAGGCACCTGCTGAGGTTAGTGAGGGAAAGGACGCCCAACCACCCGCTCAGCTGGGCCACGTGCACACGGGCTGCCACCGTGCACGTGTGTGGGGTCAGCAAACCTACCAGGAACCAGGAGGTGGTCAGGAGGAGGTAGAAAAGCCTCGCTGCTGGTCCAGGGTCTGATGTGTCTGATGAAAAGACCAAAAGAGGAGTTCAAACCCAAATGCAGACGCCCCAGAGACGTCCCTTCTTACCTTGGCCGGCATTCTTATTCCCACTTGTGCAGCTTGGCCGTGGGGCCGTTTTGTCTCCAGACACTGGCCTTTCAGCGCCGGGCATAATCCTGCTGCCGCTGGTGTTCTGTTTCTCTTCCCTGCTGGAACTAAGTGCAGGAATGTGTTGTTGAAAGAAGGGAATTGTGTAGAAAGCCTGGGCGGCCAGAATAAAGCCACTCGCTTTGTTCAACACTACAAATAGTTTTCCCAGTCATTAGGACATAACCCCCCCCTACCCCCCTCCCCCCTCCCCCCTCCCTCCCTCCCTCCCTCCTTCCTTCCTTCCCTCCGTCTTTCCTTCCTTCCTGTGTGAACGTTTGAAAACCACAGCTTTTATTCCGCGTTTTGTGTCGATTGGCTACTGATGCACATTAATAGTGAAAAGAATTCTAGCAGGAGAAAAGTCCTGCAGATGCCGAGTGTACCTTCTAATTGTTATTTTATTGTAAATTATTCACTGTGTAATTAATAGATAATTAGTCTATTTGGATGAAGGAATGAATGAAAAGGTGTCTGTGCTGTTGTTGTGGAACCTGTTGTTGTAAAGTGTGTGCTACAAATGTGCATATCTATTATGTATATGGCTACAGACCAAGATGTGTTTCCCATCCTCCCCCCACCCTCGTTAATATGAATAACGTTATGAGTCCATGACTGTTATACCTCATAGACTATAGCCTAATTTGTATGGTCCTAAATGTTTTATTTATCCAAGAATAACGACATGGAAGTGGTTGGAATGAGATGAAGAGTGATTAAACACGACGATGAAAGCAGAGTCCATCCGTCCAGATGTGATCTTTGATTTAACCACAGTTAACTGAATGTCCCCAAATGTCCCCAAACGTCCCTGCGTCCTCAAAAACGTCCGCATACAGGGACGAGGAGGAGACGCTTCAGCAGTGCTTTGTCTTCACTGAAGGACATCAGCAAGACTTCAATGAGGGAATCAAGGTCTTCCTCAGAGACACCTGCACAGAGGGACGGAGGGACGGAGGGACATTTCACGCAGGTCCCATTTAGGCGGTCGCCTCTTGACATCTAAAACCGGAGCAGAGCTGGATGAAACTGGACCCAGGATGTTAATTTGGCGTCTTCTGTGACCAGTCGCTTACGTCCACCCACCTGTCCCCTGTGAGCAACAACAGGTCTCCAGTTAATCTGAGGCTCGTTTAGTCCCCTTCAGGGTTAGCTACAGGAACCCAGAGGAAAGACCCACGTCCCCAGGAGTCCACGCAGGAAGGCCTCTCTTCCTGCTACCTCCTCCGGCCGTGTGCCGCCCCCAGCCTGCGATCCCGCCACCTTTCAGTAGCAGCCCAACCGGATGCTGGTTTTCCATCCAAGGAATTCATCTGAAGGGCCTGGAAAAGATTAGCGTGAAGTTGCCGACCGGGGCTCTGGCCGTTGCCGTGGCGAGTGCAGGTGAGCTGAACACTGCTGAGGGCTGGCGGGGCCCCAACACCCACGGCTCTGCTGTCAGTCGTCACCACTCGGTGTGTGATCCAGACCCTTAGCTGCTGCGTCCTCAGTGTCGTGTCCTCCGTCTCCTCTGAGAGACAAATGACCGAAGAACACAGTCGGAGAGAAAACTGAGGCTCTTTTGTGAGCACATTCAAAGAAAGCAAGACTCCCTGCTGGGAAGGCCCTCGTTGGGGATCCACATTTACACTTCCTTCCTCCCTCTCCCCCCGACCTACGTCCAATTAGACTGTGTGTGTGTGTGTGTGTGTGTGTGTGTGTGTGTGTGTGTGTGTGTGTGTGGCAGAGAGAGGGTTCTTTGGTGAGAGTGTGTCTCGCGTCCACCCAGATGGACAGGGACGGACACCCAGCTGTCCCGGCTACAGACCACCAACCGCCGCTGGTGTTTAACCCTGAAGAAGCTTTAACATACCGACACATTTCCAGAAGCTTCAGTGGCTTCCAGGTGTGAAGAGCTCTTTCCTTCCACTGCTACAGCATCCACCACCTGCATCTACATACTTAGAGGGAATGTAGCCATGCCCCAATTACCCCAATTACCCTAATTACCCTAATTACCTGCCCACAATACATTCACATCTTTTATTACTGCCTCAGAAATTCCCAGCTTCAAACATCAGCAAGCTCAAGAAGCAGAGAGAAGAACCCGGGTTGGGAGAAGGTCCCAGCGAGGGAGACAAGGTCGTGAGAGACGCCACAGTCCCGATCAGGAGGACAATAAGGTGGGACGAGTCTCCTGCGTGTCCACAGGTGGAATCACAGCGCTCGTCACTGTCAACAGAAACGCCATTAATCCGGTTATGAAACAAGCTGACCTTTGAAGTTCTAATCACCAGAGATGGGTAGACAGACCCGGAACAGGCAGACCTTCAGCGTCCCTCCTTTGGTCGTCCAACGTTGAGTGTCCCATCAGCTCCTCTTCATGCATGTTCCAATAAATGCTTGGTCGGCTCTCTATGAATGTTGGGCTGAAGGCTGCGGCCCAAGGACCCTTCCAGTGGGAAGATGAGGGCGAGCGTCCCCATGAAGGGGGGCGTGATGATGAAGGCCTTTGTTGCTCTGCTGTGATGGAACCTCTCTGAAGGCCGAACTACATCAGCACAAGTGACCCGAGGTCGCGTTTCCACGAGACGCTGAGATGAGCAGGAAAATGTCCAAGGTAGGTCTCATGGAGCTGCTCCGCCTCTACAGAGCAAAGCAAAGTCTGGAAGCCCCAGCTTCATCTTCATCATCCTCACAGTAACCTGGAGGCAGAGATTCAGAGAGCAGACCAGCCTTCAGCCTGGTGGTCATTGTTATATTAGTTTCATTCATTTACATTATTCACACACACACACACATACATACACACACACACATACACACATACATACATACATACATACATACATACACATACATACATACACACATACACACACATATACACACGTATCTCTTCCCAGCTCTGCTCTCTTCTGGACACACATCTCAGGTGTTGATCCTGGATCTGCCGGAGCCACTCCTCCAGCTCGGGGGTCACTCTCAGACCCTGGTGACCACAGGGTCCACATATCCTTCTGTGGTTTGCACATTGCCTCACGAAGCACCTTGATGTGTGTCAGTGTGTTAAAAAACCAACAATAATTGGATTCCACACTGGTCCAACCTGAACCTGTGGAGCTGGTTGGACTCAGGTGAACGCAGTCTGCCTGAACCCTCACAAACCAGGGGAGGGTCATATGATCTCTGCCCGTAAAATCCTCTTAGTGGACTCGGGTTTGGCCTCGGGATCTGACACCACAGCCTTTGAGCACTGAGGGAAGCTGAAAACAGGCATCAGGTAACCCCGCAGGATCAAACCTGAAGTGTTTCTGGTGTTTTCTGACGTTTCTGGATCAAGACTTGGTGTTGGGAGACAGCCTCGTGTCCAGAAGGTGCTCTTCGTCCAGAGGAAAGTAGTACCCATCAGGGGGCAGGGCGTAGCTGCATCCATTACACTTGCCTCAACACTTGTGTCAGAACTTCACCAAGCGTTGCCACCTCAGTTCTGCTGCATCTGACGTGCCACATGAGCTTGATGTCACCGTGGGGCTGAAGCTCTGTGGCCACGGCAGCCCGATGCATCACTATTATGACACTTCATTGAGTAGATGGAAGATGTGATGAGTTGGTGGGAACTCCTAACCTCCTCATCACAAAGGAGTGGAGTGAAAACAGGGATGTTTAAAAGGGGAGCGCTGCTCCTGTAGGCAGGAGCCCTTCACCTGCATTAATTTGCTATTTTTTGCATGTGGGCTGAAATGTTTGAATGAGCTCTCTGGGGAAAGCGGTGAGCCTCAGCATGGCAGCACTGCCCACTTCAGTGTGTAGAGCTTTTCCACCATCACAGAGCTGCGCTTCATCTGCATGTGGCTGCCGGCGCGCTAGCGTTGCAGGGGTCACGGTTCAAAAACATCTTCACACAGTTGCTTCCAATTGATTGTGCAGACAAATGAAAGGCTAAAATATTAATAAACAGGAAGCACCGAGCTGCTCCTGCTATTAGCTGGACGATAAAGCTATCAAGTCATTTTTCTTGTCAGTCAGAGAGAAATAAAATAACAGAATTTATCAGTCAAAATAAAAGAAAATGGAGGACAAGCAGGTCTGTCCAGGCCACCAGAATAACAGCCGCGACTCATGATGACTACGTTTTAAGGCCAAAAACGGGCCAACAACGTGCACGTTCTCAGTATTGTGCCCACTGAGGCTAAATAGTGAACAGAGATGTGCACGACTAAGGGCATCTCACCAAGGTGATAGAGGTATAACGCATGGACTCTTCCTGCCACTGAAGACTGGCTCTGATCCCCAGAAGGAGATCCCTCTCGCTGGTCATATACATACATATATACACATATACGTACGTATGTCCCTTTACCCAGAATTCTGTAGGCTAGATGAAATAAATGGGTCTTGAAAGGAAACCTAACAGTTCTGGAGTCATGAACCGGACCTGCTCGGTTCCTATTTCAGCTGTCGAACAGACCTTCGTGGTAGGGACAACAATACCGTCCGTTACGATACGAGTTACGACAGGAGTTGACTTGTCCTGAACTCGTCCCCGTAAATGTTAAATCCTTGTGATTCGTCCTCACACAAACACTTTGGTGATTAAGGGGATGGAAGAAACGTGTTGACTATCAGCCGACTCCTCTTCAGGGTCATTTGCTTCTCCTATTGTTCAGTTGATTACTAGGTCAGCCAGTTAGGTCTGTGATCTCGTCTGTGCTTGGTTCTCTTCACCCTCCCTCATCAATCTAATCAGTCCTCACTTGTGTTACAACCCTGTGGATATAAAAGCTGACTTCCCTTCTCCCCATGCTTGTGTGGTCAAATCATGGAAATTTGTGGACCAACATTGTTCCCATGTGTTTGTTCTTAGAGTGACTTTGATTTTCTTTTCTTTGGCCGACAATTACTAGTGATTAGATGATCTGTGCTTGTGACTAATTTACTCTGACTGGCCTTGGCTTCAACCTTTGTTTAAACTTTTTATCTACTCTTTATTCTTGAGTCTATTCAACTTGTCAGTCCAACCACCCTTCATCTGCAAGCAAGAACAGCTGTTTGCAGTGACCAGGTGGTTTTAGAGGAAAGGCTTTGTCTTAACCTTCTTCTGCACTATGGAGCCGCGGTCACTGTCCTCAGCTGATGTGGATGATGTTTCGCCTCCCCCACAGGAGACTGAGTAGCTGAGCAGTAGCACTGGCACTTAGAAGGTGTTCATTTGGCAACAGGTACGACCTCAATTACATGAACTGTAGACAAGGTCTTGCTCTAGATCCAGAGTATTAGACGAGGTCTTGCTCTAGGTCCAGAGTATTAGACGAGGTCTTGCTCTAGGTCCAGAGTATCAGACAAGGCCTTGCCCTAGATCCAGAGTATCAGACAAGGTTTTGCTCTAGATCCAGAGTATCAGACAAGCTCTTGCTGTAGATCCAGAGTATTAGACAAGGTCTTCCTCTAGATCTTGAGTAATAGACAAGGCCTTGCTCTAGATCCCTAGTATCAGACAAGGCCTTGCTCTAGATCCAGAGTATCAGACAAGCTCTTGCTCTAGATCCAGAGTATTAGACAAGGTCTTCCTCTAGATCTTGAGTAATAGACAAGGCCTTGCTCTAGATCCCTAGTATCAGACAAGGTCTTGCTCTAGATCTTGAGTATCAGACATGGTCTTGCCCTAGATCCAGAGTATCAGACAAGGCCTTGCTCTAGGTCCAGAGTATCAGACATGGTCTTGCCCTAGATCCAGAGTATCAGACAAGGTCTTGGTCTAGGTCCAGAGTATTAGACGAGATCTTGCTCTAGATCTTGAGTATCAGACATGGTCTTGCCCTAGATCCAGAGTAATAGATGAGGTCTTGCTTTAGATCCAGAGTATCAGACAAGGTCTTGCTCTAGATCCATAGTATCAGACAAGGTCTTGCTCTAGGTCCAGAGTATTAGACGAGGCCTTGCTCTAGATCCATAGTATTAGACGAGGTCTTGCTCTAGGTCCAGAGTATTAGACGAGGCCTTGCTCTAGATCCATAGTATTAGACAAGGTCTTGCTCTAGGTCCAGAGTATTAGACGAGGCCTTGCTCTAGATCCATAGTATTAGACGAGGTCTTGCTCTAGGTCCAGAGTAATAGACGAGGTCTTGCTTTAGATCTTTAAATTATGCTCTTTCTCCTGTCATTGCACTGAAAAAGTGAGCGTTTCTTCGGAATGCCAGTTGACTGGGTGATTGATAAATCTTTACTTCAAGCATATACATAAAGTCAAGGACACTGACAGAAGATGAGACACACATGGATAGAAAATAGAAACCAACTAAAAGATTAGATTTGACATGCTTGGCGGGGAGTAGAAAGATAAAAAGGAGAGTATTTAATCCCACACCTTGGCCTAAATGTTATTGTAAATCCTCATTTGAGGTTGAACCTGATCTTTATCATCTCCAGTGAGGACAATCATGTGGCTGTGGACGTCCCATGTCCTACGACCATACGAACCACACTCTCTCCAGTAAAAGCTGTCCTACACAAGCTAAAGGGAACAATAGTCCTGCATTCCAGTTGCTGCTCGTGCACGTGTCTCTGGATGGTCACACTTCAGCTGAACTCTGTGGGGGGCGTGTGGGACAGAAGGACGTTGGCCAGCCTAAACCCCATCTCCAGATCATCTCAACGGGCTTGTTCCTTGTGTCTCAACAGGTAGAATAACATCTGTCCAGCTTCTGAGTCTGCTCACGTTCCACAACCTTGGCTCTGTTTTCACCCTGCTTGGAATTAGGACTTTTTAGTTCCAATCTGTCTAAATAGTGTCCAAGAACGCACTGTCCCTACCGAGCTAACCCTGAGAATGAGGATGTGATTATTCTTCATTCACTATTCTTCATGGTATCCAGGATCTTAACCATCTGCACATTTATGGTTGCACGTTGACCAGAAAATTGCTTTTTGATTCAGTCCCATTAAATCACCTCTATTTCCTTTGCTCTGTTTGTTTGTTTGTTTGTTTGTTTGCTCTTTTGGCTACGTCATCTCCCCGTCTCACGCGCTCTTCCTTCTCAGCGCCGTGTGCACACTTCCGGTTCCCCTGTGTCATATGACCCTCGGTCTGTCGTTTTTGGCTACTCAGCGCGGTTGAGCTCTTGACCCAACAAATCTAACGTTAGTTTGCGTCTGTTTCGTGTCTTTTCCCGACGATGGCGACGCTGGTAGCGAACCGCACGCTGGACGTGAATGCGGGAGCCAGGACGCACACGCAAGCCGTGACCAGGAATTACATCTCCCAGCCCAGGCTAAGTGAGTAGCAGCTGGCTAAGAGGATGCTCCCTGTTATGGCGATATTTAAAGTAAGACGGTTGTCAAAAGCAGGAATGTCTCAGACCGTCGCGAAGGAGAAGAAGAACGATGGTTCTTCTTGTGCTGCCATGAAGCTTTTAACGCTGTTGCAGCTGCTTCCTGGAGCCGGGCAACAAAGTCCGGGCTGAAAAATTAGCGACGTTAAAATAGGAATTTGAGGTAATGGCTGGGGAAGTCCTCTGTTGCTCCGCGTTTGAAATGCTGTCTGTTCGACAGTGAAGTCAACTGTAGGTTTGTTTTTGTCAACCTCTGTTAGCATATTGCAACAGCTAATGGTAGACACGTTAATCAAATCCTTTATTATCAAGTCACAATTTTATCCTAACGCAAAAATGCATTTCTTGCTTATAAACATTCCGTACAGTTAATTGAATGTACGGTTTCCACTATCATCGTTTTTGCACGGTTAGCGAGGCTGCAGGACCCTGAATGTCACCCTTGAAATGGGTTAGCTAGCGCTAGCAAGCGCCGCTAGCTGTCAGCTGACTGTTAGCAAGCGTCGCTAGCTGTCAGCTGACTGTTAGCAAGCGTCGCTAGCTGTCAGCTGACTGTTAGCAAGCGTCGCTAGCTGTCAGCTGACTCTGATGGAAGCAGCCAGGCCCAGAGCTGCTGGAGCCCCGCGGCTGGAGCCCCGCGGCTGGAGCCGCGCTGCCGCCGCCCCGCTGCTGCTGCACACGCCGGCCCTCCAAATGTTGCTGTTGTCGGTATCCTGGAGCTGTTGGCAGATTCCGGGCCCTCACGTGATCTGGTCACATGATTTTCCCTTTGACGTCACTATGGTGTCGTCAAAGGGAGCGTGTGCTCTGTGATCATGTACCCTGACTGACGGGGAGTCACTATGGTGTCGTCAAAGGGAGCGTGTGCTCTGTGATCATGTAGAAAGAGTGCGTGATTTATGGATAAAGTGTGTTTAGATATTTTCATGCCTGATAAGAGACTGATGAGACAACTGTCCATGTCCTGTCCAGTAGTTGGAGCTTGGACAGACCAACAAGGACTCTGGGTCCGTGTGGACCTGGCCCTGTTGTCTCTGGACTTCCACGTCCTCCCTTGGTCCAAAGACAGGACGTTGTCCCCTGACTGACAGGAACGTGTCCCCTGACTGACAGGAACGTGTCCCCTGACTGACAGGACGTTGTCCCCTGACTGACAGGAACGTGTCCCCTAACTGACAGGGAGGTGTCCCCTGACTGACAGGGAGTTGTCCCCTGACTGACAGGGAGTTGTCCCCTGACTGACAGGAACGTGTCCCCTAACTGACAGGAACGTGTCCCCTGACTGACGGGGAGTTGTCCCCTGACTGACGGGGACGTGTCCCCTGACTGACAGGAACGTGTCCCCTGACTGACGGGGAGTTGTCCCCTGACTGACAGGGAGTTGTCCCTTAACTGACAGGGAGTTGTCCCCTGACTGACGGGAACGTGTCCCCTGAATGACGGGAAGTTGTCCCCTGACTGACAGGAACGTGTCCCCTGACTGACAGGAACGTGTCCCCTGACTGACAGGGAGTTGTCCCCTGACTGACGGGGAGTTGTCCCCTAACTGACAGGAACGTGTCCCCTGAATGACGGGAAGTTGTCCCCTCCCTGACTGACGGGAAGTTGTCCCCTGACTGACGGGAAGTTGTCCCCTGACTGACGGGAGTTGTCTCCTGACTGACGGGGGTTGTCCCCTGACTGACAGGAACGTGTCCCCTAACTGACAGGAACGTGTCCCTGACTGACGGGAAGTTGTCCCCTGACTGATGGGGAGTTGTCCCCTGACTGACGGGGAGTTGTCCCCTAACGAACGACAGGAACGTGTCCCCTGAATGACGGGAAGTTGTCCCCTGACTGACGGGGAGTTGCCCCTGACTGACAGGAACGTGTCCCCTGACTGACAGGGAGTTGTCCCCTGACTGACAGGAACGTGTCCCCTGACTGACGGGGAGTTGTCCCCTGACTGACGGGGAGTTGTCCCCTGACTGACAGGAACGTGTCCCCTGACTGACAGGAACGTGTCCCCTGACTGACGGGGAGTTGTCCCCTGACTGACAGGAAGTTGTCCCCTGACTGACGGGAAGTTGTCCCCTGACTGACGGGGAGTTGTCCCCTGACTGACAGGAACGTGTCCCCTGACTGACGGGAGTTGTCCCCTGATTGACCGGAGGTTGTCCCCTGACTGACGGGGAGTTGTCTCCTGACTGACGGGGAGTTGTCCCCTAACTGACAGGGAGTTGTCCCCTGACTGACAGGAAGTTGTCCCCTGACTGACAGGAACGTGTCCCCTGACTGACGGGGAGTTGTCCCCTGACTGACGGGGAGTTGTCCCCTGACTGACAGGAAGTTGTCCCCTGACTGACGGGAGTTGTCCCCTGACTGACGGGGAGTTGTCCCCTGACTGACAGGGAGTTGTCCCCTGACTGACAGGAACGTGTCCCCTGACTGACGGGGAGTAGTCCCCTGACTGACAGGAACGTGTCCCCTGACTGACGGGGAGTTGTCCCCTGATTGACAGGAGGTTGTCCCCTAACCTCCGGACACTAGGTGGCGATGGCTGCATCTCTTGGCCAGCTCTGCGTTCAGCCCAGGAACCAGGAGAACCTCCCAGGTGCCTCCACATGCTGGAGGAGCCACCAAACAGATGGACCCAACGATGGTATCTGAGCGGCGTTGCCGTGGCGATTCCAGTCATGGCGTCTTAGACTGCCAGTATGTGGAAGGAAGGTGCGGCGACGTTCCGCCGCCACTCGGCAGCGTCTATAGGATCACGGTGTTTCGATGAGCTCTCGGTGGCGTCTTGAGTGACAGAGATGGAAACCAGGCACTTTTTGAAAAGCTACTTTTGCGACAGAGCAGAAAAATAAACAAAGATTTTCTCATCAGACCCAGTCGTTCCTTTTAAGAGGCCTTTGTCTCTCCCATGTCACATCCAACAAAAGCTATTAGCCTACGGAACGGCTGCTCTTTGTTTTAGAAGTGCATTCTGTCATTTACTGCTATGAAAGACACGGAGCAAGGCTCTATAGCGTGTGAAGATTTAATTAACGGTAATAATGTAGTCACGATAAACAAATGTCTCATCTGTCACCATGAAAATCATTTCTATAAAATCAATGTTATTTTTATAACACTTCTATAATCCACATTCTAATTAGGCTTAAGCTGCTGGCTTGTCACTGAAGAAAAGAGGCTGTGGGCGTTAGCGTCCTTTCATGCTGAACACCGAGGGCTGACACCGTCTCTGCTGCCGGAGCAGGAAGCAGCGTCCCTCCGGCGGGACGGGACGGGGCGGGGCGGGGCGGGGCGGGGCGGGGCGGGCGTCCCTCCGACAGGGCGGGGCGGGCGTCCCTCCGGCGGGACGGGGCGGGCCGGGGCGGGGCGGGGCGGGCGTCCCTCCGACAGGGCGGGGCGGGCGTCCCTCTGGCGGGACGGGATGGGACGGGACGGGGCGGGGCGGGGCGGGGGGGCGTCCCTCCGACAGGGCGGGGCGGGCGTCCCTCCGGCGGGACGGGACGGGGCGGGGCGGGGCGGGGCGGGATGGGACGGGGCGGACGTCCCTCTGACGGGGCGGGACGGGACAGGGCGGGGCGGGACGGGGCGGGCGTCCCTCCGACAGGGCGGGGCGGGGCGGGCGTCCCTCTGGTGGGATTGGGCGGGCGTCCCTCCGACGGGGCGGGCGTCCCTCCGACGGGATGGGGCGGGGCGTCCCTCCGGCGGGATGGGGCGGGGCGTCCCTCCGGCGGGACGGGACGGGGCGGGGCGGGCGTCCCTCCGACGGGATGGGGCGGGGCGTCCCTCCGACGGGATGGGGCGGGGCGTCCCTCTGGCGGGACGGGATGGGACGGGACGGGGCGGGGCGGGCGTCCCTCCGACGGGATGGGGCGTCCCTCTGACGGGACGGGGCGGGCGTCCCTCTGACGGGACGGGGTGAGCGTCCATCTGACGCGGGACGGGCGTCTCACACTCCAGGGTCGGTTCCTCTCCAACGGGTCCTTTATTTGGAGACGTTGACGAAGAGAAGTCGTCTGCACAGTGAGATTATGTAATGTGTGTGTGTGTGTGTGTGTGTGTGCGTGCGCGTGCACGTGTGCGAGACAGGGATTGGTTGTCGTCAGGCGTTGGGCAGCACCTGTGTCCGTGGTGCTCCTCTGGGCAGCACCTGTGTCCGTGGTGCTCCTCTGGGAAGCACCTGTGTCCGTGGTGCTCCCCTGTCAGCTCCTGTTGAGGGCCACCACTGGCAGCACCTGTGTCCGTGGTCTCCTCTGGGCAGCACCTGTGTCCGTGGTGCTCCTCTGCAGGCTCCTGTTGAGGGCCACCACTGGGAAGCACCTGTGTCCGTGGTGCTCCCCTGTCAGCTCCTGTTGAGGGCCACCACTGGGCAGCACCTGTGTCCGTGGTCTCCTCTGGGCAGCACCTGTGTCCGTGGTGCTCCTCTGCAGGCTCCTGTTGAGGGCCACCACTGGGCAGCACCTGTGTCCGTGGTGCTCCTCTGGGCAGCACCTGTGTCCGTGGTGCTCCTCTGCGGGCTCCTGTTGAGGGCCACCTGTGGGCTCTTGGTCCTTCCTCACCACAGACATGGTGTTGGGTCCTCGGTGATGTAGGTCCCTCAGTCCCTCTGCAGTCATGTCATCTACCAGTGGAACGGTGGTTCCAAGATGGCCCCTGGTACCAGTCTTCAGTCCTGGGTGGTCCAGCTCCTGCTGGGTGTCCTTGCTCAACAGCGCCCCCAGTGCCTGGAGGTGATGGAGCACATCAAAGAGGTTTGGGCTTTGTCGTTGACCTGGAAGAGTTGTTTCTGTCTCCGTCCTTCTCATTTGGACCCCCCCCCACCCTGTAGGGCGCCCCCCACACAGACCCTGTAGGAGCCCCCCCCGTAGGAGCCCCCCCCATACTGTAGGAGCCCACACACACCCTGTAGGAGCCCCCCCCCATACTGTAGGAGCCCCCCACCACACACACCCTGTCGGAGCCCCCCCCCACACACACCCTGTCGGAGCCCCCCCATACTGTAGGAGCCCCCCCCCGTAGGAGCCCCCTCCGTAGGAGCCCCCCCCATACTGTAGGAGCCCCCCCCCCGTAGGAGCCCCCTCCGTAGGAGCCCCCCCCATACTGTAGGAGCCCCCCCCACACACACACCCTGTAGGAGCCCCCCCCATACTGTCGGAGCCTCCCCCATACTGTAGGAGCCCCCCCCACCCTGTAGGAGCCCCCCCCCATACTGTAGGAGCCCCCCCACCCTGTAGGAGCCCCCCCCCCACACACACCCTTAGAGCCCCCCCCCATACTGTCGGAGCCTCCCCCATACTGTAGGAGCCCCCCCCCACCCCGTAGGAGCCCCCCCCATACTGTCGGAGCCTCCCCCATACTGTAGGAGCCCCCCCCCACCCTGTAGGAGCCCCCCCCCATACTGTAGGCCCCCCCCACCCTGTAGGAGCCCCCCCCCCACACACACCCTGTAGGAGCCCCCCCCATACTGTCGGAGCCTCCCCCATACTGTAGGAGCCCCCCCCACCCCCGTAGAGCCCCCCCCCCATACTGTCGGAGCCTCCCCCATACTGTAGGAGCCCCCCCCCACCCTGTAGGAGCCCCCCCCCCCATACTGTAGGAGCCCCCCCCACCCTGTAGGAGCCCCCCCCCCACACACACCCTGTAGGAGCCCCCCCCATACTGTCGGAGCCTCCCCCATACTGTAGGAGCCCCCCCCCACCCTGTAGGAGCCCCCCCCACCACCACCCTGTAGGAGCCTCCCCCACCCTGTAGGAGCCCCCCCCCATACTGTAGGAGCCCCCCCCACCCTGTAGGAGCCCCCCCCCCACACACACCCTGTAGGAGCCCCCCCCTACTGTCGGAGCCTCCCCCATACTGTAGGAGCCCCCCCCACCCCGTAGGAGCCCCCCCCCATACTGTCGGAGCCTCCCCCATACTGTAGGAGCCCCCCCCCACCCTGTAGGAGCCCCCCCCCATACTGTAGGAGCCCCCCCCACCCTGTAGGAGCCCCCCCCCCCACCACCCTGTAGGAGCCTCCCCCACCTGTAGGAGCCCCCCCCATATCAATCAAACCAGTCCTTGAAACTCGTCTGCAGCTCCTGGTGCTGATGGACCGGAGCTGCAGACAGGTGGGCCCGGTCCTGCTCAAGGTTTCTGCCTGTGAGGACAGGTTTTCTTTGGGGGGGGTCTGGGGTCTGCAGCAGACGTAGCGTTGATATGCTAAATGCTACGTTGAGCGGGCCGTGCTACGCTAGCACCCAGCAGGTGACCAGGGCTCCGAGCGAGACAGTTGGACATTTGTCCCTGATTCCCTCGACCTGTGGCTGTGGAGCAGGAGGAGGAGCAGAGGAGAGGAGGAGAGGAGGAGGAGGAGCAGGAGGAGGAGGAGGAGGAGGAGGAGCAGGAGGAGGAGGAGAGGAGGATTCTCAGGGCATGATGAGGAGGGGAGGAGGAGGAGCAGGAGGATGATTACCAGCAACCTTATCCTGGGCCGGAGCCGCCGCTGCTCCGTCTGAGGCAATTAGCAATTAGCATGGCGGCGTCCGGGGGGCCTGGAAGTGGGGCTAAGGCGCCACGATTAGGCTGCACATCACGCTAGCGCTGCTTTGTAGTGCTCATTTATTGTCAGAATGATGATGCGGCCCCACCTCCACCGTCGCTCTGCCCCCCCGCACACACCCACAACCACGCACACACCACACACACACACACACACACCACAACACCACACACACCCCCACACACCCCATTTCAGCTGAAAAATGTTTTGTGCTGGAATCCTCTGTGCCTCCTTTCTTCGGGCCCTGAATGGCTCTTTAGTATTTCACACCACGATGTCCTTCAGGGTGCAAGGTCAGGCTACCAAAACAGCTTCTAGTGGCGGATTAGGACCAATTAACATCTCTGCACACAAAGGGCCCCGGCAGCTGAACGGGCCCGGGGCGACCCGCTCGCCTGTTCCACGCCGAGCCGGGGGACCGCCGCACTTGAGCTGAAGTAGCAAACGAGGGGTGGAGAAAGTTTTTTTTAAGCTAATAGAAAATGTTGCTACTTCACACCTCATGTATATACAGCCCATGGATCCGGCATTGTCCTGGGAAAGACATGTGCAAACTTTTGTCCCTGGCTGGGCTTCCACACAAGCATGTCCAGGGGCCTTTGTGGACCGGCCTTTTGTCTCCAGCTTAGTGGGCTGTCAGCAAAAGGGGCTTTCGGTCCAGCGGGGTACTTGCAGGACTGCTGGGGGTCTGGCAGGACAATAGCCATTCCCAGAGGGAACAGGTGGGACATATCAGGCAACATTATGGGGGACAATACTGTGGACTGTTGGACTTCACAAGTGGCCCGCAGGCTGGGAGAGCCACCAGGATCTTCCTGGAGCCTTACCGCACGCTCCATCACGTGGTCCTGCGTGGGGTGGGCGGGTGGGGGCCAGAGAACGCTCCCAGGGTGTCGGGTGCATTCGGACCCTGGCAGACATTCCCCGGGGGCCCCTGCACCCCTGCATCTGCTCGGTCTTCATCCGTCCCTGGCCCTCTCCTCTGGACGTGTCCGTAGCATCAAGTGATCCAGCTCTGTCCCGTCCCCCCCCAGGACTGTTCATCTGTGGCTCCAGCTCTGTCCCGTCCCCCCCCAGGACTGTTCATCTGTGGGCTCCAGCTCCGTCCCTCCCCCCAGGACTGTTCATCTGTGGCTCCAGCTCTGTCCCGTCCCCCCCCAGGACTGTTCATCTGTGGGCTCCAGCTCTGTCCCCCCCCCCCCCCCCCAGGACTGTTCATCTGTGGGCTCCAGCTCTGTCCCGTCCCCCCCCAGGACTGTTCATCTGTGGCTCCAGCTCTGTCCCCCCCCCCCCCCCGGACTGTTCATCTGTGGCTCCAGCTCTGTCCCGTCCCCCCCCAGGACTGTTCATCTGTGGCTCCAGCTCTGTCCCGTCCCCCCCCAGGACTGTTCATCTGTGCTCCAGCTCTGTCCCCCCCCCCCCCCAGGACTGTTCATCTGTGGCTCCAGCTCTGTCCCGTCCCCCCCCCAGGACTGTTCATCTGTGGGCTCCAGCTCTGTCCCGTCCCCCCCCAGGACTGTTCATCTGTGGCTCCAGCTCTGTCCCATCCCCCCCCCCAGGACTGTTCATCTGTGGGCTCCAGCTCCATCCCCTCCCCAGGACTGTTCATCTGTGGGCTCCAGCTCTGGGTCCCGTCCCCCCCCAGGACTGTTCATCTGTGGGCTCCAGCTCTGTCCCGTCCCCCCCCAGGACTGTTCATCTGTGGCTCCAGCTCTGTCCCGTCCCTCCCCCCAGGACTGTTCCTCTGTGGCTCCAGCTCTGTCCCGTCCCCCCCCCCCCCCAGGACGGTGCCGCTCCAGCCACCAGCTTCTCCTTCAGTTCTGGAGAACTCTTCCAGACCACAACAAGATCTCTCTGATCTAGACCCCAGTCCTGGAGGGCCACGATCCGGCCGGGTTTCTGTCCCACTGAATGCATTTTCATCCTGGTGGGACAGAAAACCCGGCCGGATCGTGGCCCTCCAGGACTGGGGGTGACACGTGTGAGGTGCTTGAAGCTCCAACACCTGAGCACCAGCCCACCTCCAGGTTCTAGAGGCCTAGACCCTTTTCCTGGTCTGATCACCCTTTATTGGATTTATCGTGATTGTTAGGGATTAGTGCTCAGTGATGGGGGTGTGTGAGTGTGTGTGTGTGTGTGAGTGTGTGTGAGTGTGTGTGTGTGAGTGTGTGTGTGTGACTGTGTGTGTGTGTGTGGTGTGTGTGAGTGTGTGGTGTGTGTGAGTGTGTGTGTGTGACTGTGTGAGTGTGTGTGCGTGTGGTGAGTGTGTGTGTGTGTGTGGTGAGTGAGTGTGTGTGTGTGTGGAGTGTGTGTGTGTGAGTGTGTGTGTGAGTGTGTGTGTGTGTGTGAGTGTGCGTGAGTGAGTGAGTGTGTGAGTGTGGTGTCCGTGTGTGTGAGTGTGCGTGAGTGAGTGTGTGTGTGTGTGTGTGTGCGTGTGTGAGTGTGTGTGTGTGTGTGTGTGTGTGGTGTGTGGTGTGTGTGTGAGTGTGTGTGCGTGTGTGTGTGAGTGTGAGAGTGTGTGACTGTGTGTGAGTGTGTGTGTGGTGTGAGTGTGTGTGTGTGTGTGAGTGTGTGTGTTGTGTGTGTGTGTGTGTGGTGTGTGAGTGTGTGTGGTGTGTGTGTGAGTGTGAGTGTGAGTGTGTGTGTGTGTGTGTGTCCGTGTGTGTGTGTGTGTGTGTGTGTGGTGTGTGAGTGTGTGTGGTGTGTGTGTGAGTGTGTGTGCGTGTGTGAGTGTGTGTGTGTCCGTGTGTGTGAGTGTGTGTGTGTGTGTGTGTGTGTTCAGGCTCTACAGGGACGCTCAGACAGGTCTCCACAGCTTTCCTCTCTCGGTCCTTCTGTTGGTTTTGACTCCTTTCGTGGACACGAGGCTGGAGGGGCAGAAGGGGCAGATGACTGCTTCCATTCTTCCCCTCCGGGGCAGTTAAATGGACGGGCGAACTGCGGCTGCTCTATTTCCCTGGCATTTGCCTGTCTTTGACATTTGTACCTGGAGAAGGTTAACTGGCAGCATTAAAGGTCACCTTGTGATTATGAACAGTCCCGCGTGTTGTGGCGTGTAAACGGATGCTTTCAGCCGCAGGAAGCAGCGGCAACATTGTAATTCCTGTCATTTTCCTGTGCTGTGGCCTTTTAATGAAGCATCAACTGTGCTTCCTCCTTCCAGCCTACTCCACCGTGTCGGGGGTGAATGGACCCTTGGTGATTCTGGATAATGTGAAGGTGAGGCCTGACATTTCTCCCTGCTAAGTTGCTAGCACTGACGCTAGCTTGCTAGCACTGCAGCACCTGCAGAATGCTCGTGCACCGGCGTTCTGCCACCAGGAGGCGCTCTTAAAATTCTTACATTTGCTCCAAAGTGGACGGGGCGCCTTGTGTTCCACACTCCGTTAATTCTTTTGGGCTGTCGTTGAAGCCATTTCGGATACAGAAGATGATGTCTGCGACGACATTGCTAAATCCACGCTAGCATGCATGTTTTAAGCTAGCGTACCGGTGTGTTTTAGCATGCCCGCGCCCTGCGGCTCTGCTGACCTGGCCTCAATGATCTAGTTCCCCAGATACGCTGAGATCGTTCACCTGACTCTACCTGATGGGACCAAGCGGAGCGGGCAGGTTCTGGAGGTGATTGGAAGCAAGGCCGTGGTGCAGGTGAGACAACTTTGGAGGAAGGAACCGCGCCATTGTGGTGAAACCACCCAATTCTGGTTTGCTGTGGTCAAACCTCAATCTTGGGGCTCCAGCTGTGGCTCCAGCTGTGGGTCCAGCCGGGGCTCCAGCTGCGGGTCCAGCCGGGGCTCCAGCTGTGGGTCCAGCTGTGGGTCCAGCCGGGGCTCCAGGTGTGGCTCCAGCTGTGGCTCCAGCTGTGGGTCCAGCCAGGGCTCCAGCCAGGACTCCAGCCAGGGCTCCAGCTGTGGGTCCAGCCAGGGCTCCAGCCAGGGCTCCAGCTGTGGGTCCAGCCGGGGCTCCAGGTGTGGCTCCAGCTGTGGCTCCAGCTGTGGGTCCAGCCAGGGCTCCAGCCAGGGCTCCAGCCAGGGCTCCAGCTGTGGCTCCAGCCAGGACTCCAGCCAGGGCTCCAGCTGTGGGTCCAGCCAGGGCTCCAGCCAGGGCTCCAGCTGTGGCTCCAGCTGTGGGTCCAGTCAGGGCTCCAGCCGGGGCTCCAGCCGGGGCTCCAGCCGGGGCTCCAGCCGGGGCTCCAGCCGGGGCTCCAGCCAGGGCTCCAGCCAGGGCTCCAGCTGTGGGTCCAGCTGTGGGTCCAGCCAGGGCTCCAGCCAGGGCTCCAGCCAGGGCTCCAGCTGTGGGTCCAGCTGTGGGTCCAGCCAGGGCTCCAGCTGTGGGTCCAGCCAGGACTCCAGCCAGGGCTCCAGCTGTGGGTCCAGCTGTGGGTCCAGCCGGGGCTCCAGCTGGAGGACCAAGGGACAGGAAGAAGCTTTGTAGCTTGCTGTAATGTTACCACGTGCGTCCTTGTCCTGCCTGTGTGCAGGTGTTTGAAGGGACTTCAGGCATCGATGCCAAGAAGACGGCCTGTGAGTTCACAGGTGACATCCTGCGTACACCTGTGTCGGAGGACATGCTGGGTAAGGACTCCCTGCCACACGTCTAACCCGGCTCTGCTCCCACCTTCCTGTCTTTGTGAGGACACTTCCAATTCCCAAGCTGCTTTGTGGCGTCGCTGCCGTGCATGTCGCCGTGCACGTGGGCGTGCACGTCTACGTGGGCGTGCATGTCCACGTGCACGTGGGCGTGCCGCGACAGTAACGGCAGCGAGTTAGAGCCTTTCAAAGTGTAGAACCTAAATGGAAAATCTCAATCGGGGTGATTATCTCAATCCAGCACAAGGTTGTGAGCTTCTGAGTGGCGGTGCCACGGGAGCCGCCTTTGTCTGGGGAGTATCATTAATTATGTCGCTACGTTTCGACTTATTTGTTCCTGATACTTGCACATTGAAGAAGAGCCATCAGAACCACTCTCGTCTGTTTAGGGTCTCACTGAACACACAATAGATCATCTAATTCGTTTCCTTTTCCTTGGAATCCCGTAATTATCTTTCAGGCCAACATTCATATTCAGCAGTGATGTATTGAATGAAAGAGCCGATTTCTGCGCGCTCCCATTCAGCAACCGTCTCTTCCAGGGCGCGTCTTCAACGGCTCGGGGAAACCCATCGACCGCGGGCCCAGTGTTCTGGCCGAGGACTACCTGGACATCATGGGTAGGAACGGCCGGAATGTTGTTGCAATGTTGCCTACAGGAGCAGAGGGAGAGGGGAGAAGGTTGTCTCCCCTGAGCAGTGTGTGGGCGGGCGGGTAGGTGGGGTAGGTGGGGTAGGCGGGGTAGGTGAGGTAGGCGGGGTAGGCGGGGTAGGTGGGGTAGGCGGGGTAGGCGGTTAGGCGGGGTAGGTGGGGTAGGCGGGGTAGGCGGGGTAGGCGGGGTAGGCGGGGTAGGCGGGTTAGGCGGGGTAGGCGGGGTAGGCGGGGTAGGCGGGGTAGGCGGGGTAGGTGGGGTAGGCGAGGTAGGCGGGGTAGGCGGTTAGGCGGGGTAGTGGGGTAGGCGGGGTGGGTGGGGTAGGGGGGGTAGGCGAGGTAGGCGGGGTAGGCGGGTTAGGCGGGGTAGGTGGGGTATGTGGGGTAGGCGGGGTAGGTGGGGTAGGCGGGGTAGGTGGGGTTAGGTGTGGTGTAGGCGGGTTAGGCGGGGTAGGTGGGGTAGGCGGGGTAGGCGGGGTAGGTGGGGTAGGCGGGGTAGGCGGGGTAGGCGGGGTAGGCGGGGTGGGTGGGGTAGGCGGGGTAGGCGGGGTAGGCGGGGTAGGCGGGGTAGGTGGGGTAGGCGGGGTAGGCGGGGTAGGAGGGGTAGGCGGGGTAGGTGGCGTAGGGGGGTAGGCGGGGTAGGTGGCGTAGGTGGGGTAGGCGGGGTAGGTGGGGTAGGCGGGGTAGGCGGGGTAGGTGGGGTAGGTGGGGTAGGCGGGGTAGGCGGGGTAGGCGGGGTAGGCGGGGTAGGCGGTAGGTGGGGTAGGTGGGGTGGGTGGGGTAGGTGGGGTAGGCGGGGTAGGCGGGGTAGGCGGGGTAGGCGGGGTAGGTGGGGTAGGCGGGGTAGGCGGGGTAGGCGGGGTAGGTGGCGTAGGCGGGGTAGGTGGGGTAGGCGGGGTAGGCGGGGTAGGCGGGGTAGGCGGGGTAGGTGGGGTAGGTGGGGTAACGCCACTGCTTGAGACCTGGGCCAGGTGGGCTAGGCCCCGACACCTGAACTCCTCACGCTCCTCCAGTCTGGGCTCCTCACCTTCAGCCTTCCACAGGTGGCTTGATTCCATCCGTTTGTTCCCACCAGGTCAGCCCATAAACCCTCAGTGCCGCATCTACCCCGAGGAGATGATCCAGACCGGAATCTCGGCCATCGATGGCATGAACAGCATCGCCAGAGGACAGAAGATCCCCATCTTCTCTGCTGCAGGGCTGCCTCATAATGAGGTGGGATTCCAACCTGCTGCTGACACTGAGAGCAAGTCCAAGTCCAGCTCACTAGTCCAAACAGTCCCTGAAACCCTTTTAACCGGAACACCTTTGTCCTGGGCCAGGACCATGCTGGAGACCTCCATAGTGAGGGAATGTAGCTCTAGCTGCTGCTGCTGTAGCTGCTGCTGTAGCTGCTGCTGCTGTAGCTGCTGCTGCTGCTGCTGTAGCTGCTGCTGCTGTAGCTGCTGCTGCTGCTGCTGCTGTAGCTGCTGCTGCTGTAGCTGCTGCTGCTGCTGCTACTGCTACTGTAGCTGCTGCTGCTGTAGCTGTTGCTGCTGCTACTGCTACTGCTGCTGCTGTAGCTGCTGCTGCTGCTACTGCTACTGTAGCTGCTGCTGCTGTAGCTGCTGCTGTAGCTGCTGCTGCTGTAGCTGCTGCTGCTGTAGCTGCTGCTGCTGCTGTAGCTGCTGCTGCTGTAGCTGCTGCTGCTGCTGCTACTGCTGCTGCTGTAGCAGCTGCTGCTGCTGTAGCAGCTGCTGCTGCTGTAGCTGCTGCTGCTGCTGTAGCAGCTGCTGCTGCTGTAGCTGCTGCTGCTGCTGCTGCTGTAGCTGCTGTAGCTGCTACTGCTGTAGCTGCTGCTACTGCTACTGTAGCTGCTGCTGCTGCTGCTGTAGCTGCTGCTGCTGCTGCTGCTGTAGCTGCTGCTGCTGCTGTAGCTGCTGCTACTGCTACTGTAGCTGCTGCTGCTGCTGCTACTGTAGCTGCTGCTGTAGCTGCTGTAGCTGCTGCTGCTGTAGCTGCTGCTGCTACTGTAGCTGCTGCTGCTGCTGCTGTAGCTGCTGCTGCTGCTGCTGCTGCTGTAGCTGCTGCTGTAGCTGCTGCTGTAGTAGCTGCTGCTGCAGCTGCTGCTGTAGTAGCTGCTGCTGCAGCTGCTGCTGTAGCTGCTGCTGCTGTAGCTGCTGCCGTAGCAACACAGCACTTAAGCATACATGTGTTTAAGAGTGTAAAGTGGGGTTATAGAGCCAACAGAGCGTCATGTGCTGGCAGAACTCTCTAGAACGTGAGGGTGGCGGCTAAGCCGCGGCTTTAAGCCACTGAGGGAATCCAACCGGGAAACTTAATTGACCGTCAGGATGAGAGAAAGTCGTCCTTTTCCTTCCAGATGCACAAACACTGTTTTTATGTCAAAGGGCCCAATCTGCTCAGCATTAGCAAACATCTGCATCTGAGCCTCAGCACGTCGCTGCTCAGAGGTCAAGAAGTGGCTGGAAACATCCTTCAGACACTCGACTCTTTGGAATCAGAATAAAACAGGTTTAACAATGATTCTAGACAGGAAAGGCTTTCAAAGGCCTGATCAAAGGTGGAATAAAGCATGACAATGACCTTGATGAACCTTAGCACACACACACTCACTCACACACACACACTCACACACACAGACACACCCACTCACACACACACACTCTCTCTCACACAAACACACACACCCACTCACACACACACCACACACCCACCCTCTCTCACCCACACCCACCCTCTCTCACCCACTCTCTCACACACCCACTCTCACACACACACACACCCACTCACACACACACACACACTCACACACTCACACACTCACACACCCACCCTCTCACACACTCACACACCCACCCTCTCACCCACTCACACACCCACCCTCTCACCCACTCACACACCCACCCTCTCTCACCCACTCCCCCTCTCACACACACTCACACACTCACACACTCCCACTCTCACACACTCACACACTCCCACTCTCACACACACTCACACACCCACCTCTCTCACCCACTCCCCCTCTCACACACACTCACACACTCACACACTCCCACTCTCACACACACCCACTCACACACACACACACACACACTCACTCTCACACACACCCACTCACACACCCACCCTCTCACACACACTCCCACACACCCACCCTCTCTCACCCACTCTCACACACACACTCACACACTCACACACTCCCACTCTCACACACACCCACTCTCACACACACACACACACACACTCACACACCCACCCTCTCTCACCCACTCCCCCTCTCACACACCCACCTCTCTCACCCACTCCCCCTCTCACACACCCACTCTCACACACACTCCCACACACCCACCCTCTCTCACCCACTCTCACACACTCCCACGCTCACACACCCACCCTCTCTCACCCACTCTCACACACTCCCACGCTCACACACCCACCCTCTCACACACACTCACACACCCACCCTCTCTCACCCACTCTCACACACTCCCACGCTCACACACCCACCCTCTCACACACTCACACACCCACCTCTCTCACCCACTCTCACACACTCCCACGCTCACACACCCACCCTCTCTCACCCACTCTCACACACTCACACACTCACACACCCACTCTCACACACACTCACACACCCACCTCTCTCACCCACTCTCACACACTCCACGCTCACACACCCACCTCTCTCACCCACACCCACCCTCTCACCCACTCACACACCACTCTCACACACACTCCCCTCTCACACACCCACTCTCACACACACTCCCACACACCCACCCTCTCTCACCCACTCTCACACACTCCACGCTCACACACCCACCCTCTCTCACCCACTCTCACACACTCCCACGCTCACACACCCACCCTCTCACACACTCACACACCCACCCTCTCTCACCCACTCTCACACACTCCCACGCTCACACACCCACCCTCTCACACACTCACACACCCACCCTCTCTCACCCACTCTCACACACTCCCACGCTCACACACCCACCCTCTCTCACCCACTCTCACACACTCCCACTCTCACACACACACACTCACACACTCACACACCCACCCTCTCTCACCCACTCTCACACACTCCCACGCTCACACACCCACCCTCTCACCCACTCACACACACCTTGACGACCCTCTCCCCTCTCTTCCAGATTGCTGCCCAGATCTGTCGACAGGCCGGGCTGGTGCAGAAGTCCAAGGATGTCCTGGACTACAGCGCTGACAACTTCGCCATCGTCTTTGCAGCCATGGGGGTGAGGAAGCCCCGCCCTCCCCAGATCGCACCCTTGGCCCCGCCCTCCCCAGTCAGCACCCTCGGCCCCGCCCTCCCCAGATCGCGCCCTCGGCCCCGCCCTCCCCAGTTACCAACCTCCCACTCATCGCCCTGAACCCCATCACACCCAGTCTTTGTTTTCCTGCCCTCTTTTAAGATAATTTACCCTTTAAGTCCCTCTTTTACCCCCCAGCGGGGGTGACGCACTCACACACACGCACTCACACACACGCACTCACACACACACACACACTCACACTCACACTCACACACACACTCATTTCACTTGCGAACCTTGACCCCTCCCTCCATCCTAACCCAGCTGGATTAACCTGGCTGACAGGTGAAAGCGTGTTATTGTTGTGGTTTAAACTCATGAATGGCATTTTTTTTACAACCACAACACGAGACAAAGTTCTCAGGTAATAGTTGATCTAGAAATGGGATTTCCTGTTTCATGGGGACTTGCAAAGGCTCATGGGAGGAGGCTAAAGCTTGAGGGTTGGGTGAGCACCCAGGCTGACCTGAGCTCTGTCTCCAGGTCAACATGGAGACCGCTCGCTTCTTCAAGTCTGACTTCGAGGAGAACGGCTCTATGGACAACGTCTGCCTGTTTTTGAACTTGGCCAACGACCCCACGTAAGATCCCGGAACCTTTCAGGTGAGCTTCTGCTCTTTGGTGTTAATAACCTGAGTTGTCTTTGATCCTCCAGCATCGAGCGCATCATCACCCCTCGCCTGGCTCTGACAGCAGCGGAGTACCTGGCCTACCAGTGTGAGAAGCACGTCCTGGTCATCCTGACGGACATGAGCTCCTACGCTGAGGCTCTGAGAGAGGTACGCCATCTTTCTGAGATCAAAGCGAGATCAAAGGTCTGGCCCAGGGTCTCCTGGCAGGCTGCAGGTTGGGCTTTAGCCACCAACAGGCTCAGGGTCCAGAGCTGTGAGAGCCAGCTGTGACCCTGACCCTGTAACCCTGACCCTGACCCTGACCCTGTAACCCTGACCCTGTAACCCTGACCCTGTGACGCTGACCCTGTGACCCTGTAACCTGACCCTGTGACCCTGTAACCCTGACCCTGTGACGCTGACCCTGTGACCCTGTAACCCTGACCCTGTAACCCTGACCCTGACCCTGTAACCCTGACCCTGTGACGCTGACCCTGTAACCCTGACCCTGTGACCCTGACCCTGTAACCCTGACCCTGTAACCTGACCCTGTCCCTGTAACCCTGACCCTGTAACCCTAACCCTGTAACCCTAACCCTTTAACCCTGACCCTGTGACCCTGACCCTGTACCCTGACCCTGACCCTGTAACCTGACCCTGTGACGCTGACCCTGTAACCCTGACCCTGTGACCCTGACCCTGTAACCCTGACCCTGTAACCCTGACCCTGTCCCTGTAACCCTGACCCTTTAACCCTGACCCTGTAACCCTAACCCTTTAACCCTGACCCTGTAACCCTAACCCTGACCCTGTAACCCTGACCCTGTAACCCTGACCCTGTCCCTGTAACCCTGACCCTGTAACCCTAACCCTTTAACCCTGACCCGTAACCCTAACCCTGACCCTGTAACCCTGACCCTGTAACCCTAACCCTTTAACCCTGACCCTGTAACCCTAACCCTGTCCCTGTAACCCTGACCCTGTAACCCTGACCCTGTAACCCTGACCCTGTAACCCTGACCCTGTAACCCTAACCCTGACCCTGTAACCCTGACCCTGTAACCCTAACCCTAACCCTGACCCTGTAACCCTGACCCTGTAACCCTAACCCTTTAACCCTGACCCTGTAACCCTGACCCTGTAACCTGACCCTGTGACCTGACCCTGTAACCCTGACCCTGTAACCCTAACCCTTAACCCTGACCCTGTAACCCTGACCCTGTTGACCCTGACCCGTAACCCTGACCCTGTGACGCTGACCCTGTCCCTGTAACCCTAACCCTGTAACCTTGACCTGTGACCCTGACCCTGACCCTGTGACCCTGACCTGTGACCCTGACCCTGTAACCCTGACCCTGTAACCCTGACCCTGTCCCTGTAACCCTGACCCTGTAACCCTAACCCTGTAACCCTAACCCTGTAACCCTGACCCTGTGACCCTGACCCTTTAACCCTGACCCTGACCCTGTAACCCTGACCCTGTGACGCTGACCCTGTAACCCTGACCCTGTGACCCTGACCTGTAACCCTGACCCTGTAACCCTGACCCTGACCCTGTAACCCTAACCCTGACCCTGTAACCCTGACCCTGTAACCCTAACCCTTTAACCCTGACCCTGTAACCTAACCTGACCCTGTAACCCTGACCCTGTAACCCTGACCCTGTCCCTGTAACCCTGACCCTGTAACCCTAACCCTTTAACCCTGACCCTGTAACCCTAACCCTGACCCTGTAACCCTGACCCTGTAACCCTAACCCTTTAACCCTGACCCTGTAACCCTAACCCTGTCCCTGTAACCCTGACCCTGTAACCCTGACCCTGTAACCCTGACCCTGTAACCCTGACCTGTAACCCTAACCCTGACCCTGTAACCCTGACCCTGTAACCCTAACCCTAACCCTGACCCTGTAACCCTGACCCTGTAACCCTAACCCTTTAACCCTAACCCTGACCCTGTGACCCTGACCCTGTGACCCTGACCCTGTAACCCTGACCCTGTAACCCTAACCCTTTAACCCTGACCCTGTAACCTGACCCTGTGACCCTGACCTGTAACCCTGACCCTGTGACGCTGACCCTGTCCCTGTAACCCTAACCCTGTAACCTTGACCTGTGACCCTGACCCTGACCCTGTGACCCTGACCTGTGACCCTGACCCTGTGACCCTGACCCTGTGACCCTAACCCAGCTGAAGCTGTTAGCTGCTGCTGCGGCTACGTTGCTGGTTCATTTGGTCTTTGAGCCACAGCAGGTGGCCCGTTGGACCCTGATGGTGGATCCTGAGCTCTGCAGACCCGGCAGGGCCCACTAGAGATGCGGTTCCTGGTCCCTACAGCACATCGTGAGCGTTTCCCTCCTCACTTCCTGCCTTTGAGGATCAAAGCTTCTGCGTTGTCTGATCCGTGCTGGGTGCTACCATGAAGATCAGTGTCTTTTATGGAGGCTCAGACCCCCCAGGAAAGGGTCTCCTGGTTGTGGCTCAGACCCCCCAGGAAAGGGTCTCTGGTTGTGGCTCAGACCCCCCAGGAAAGGGTCTCCTGGTTGTGGCTCAGACCCCCATGAAAGGGTCTCCTGGTTGTAGCTCAGACCCCCCAGGAAAGGGTCTCCTGGTTGTGGCTCAGACCCCCCATGAAAGGGTCTCCTGGTTGTGGCTCAGACCCCCCATGAAAGGGTCTTCTGGTTGTGGCTCAGACCCCCCAGGAAAGGGTCTCCTGGTTGTGGCTCAGACCCGGACTCACTGGTTATTCTGGGATGGCCTCCTCTCCCAGCCGGAGTGTGTTATGTGTCAGGATCTTTTCATGCTGTACAGTCAAGTCAACACAATTCAAGGTTGAGAATGGTGCATGTGCACGTGCGCTCCCTAACCTTGGCACGTGCACATGCACCATTGGTGTCTGAACTCGGGCTTTGCTTGAACGTGCACAAAGGCCCAGGACCACAATAAGGCTTAAGTCTGGTTCTTGGAATCTCACGTGAAGGTTGAGCTTTTAATTGAACGTGCGCTCCGCGAGTGTTTGTGGCTCCGTCAACATGTGCACGTGAAGATGAAAGGATGTGCACGTGAAGATGAAAGGATGCTCTTTATTTCCTGTCCTTCTCTGAGGAGAAAGGGAGTCTGTGTTCACAGCTCCCCCGGTGTTAGGAGCCGTAGTGAGAGACGTCGGCCGAGTCTGGATGACTTGATGCACCGGAGCGGAGGCGCCGGCCCCCTCGCCCGGTCCCCTCACCCGCCCGGTCCCCTCGCCCGTCCCCTCGACCGGTCCCCTCGCCCGGTCCCCTCGACCGGTCCCCTCGCCCGCCCGGTCCCCTCGACCGGTCCCCTCGCCGGTCCCCCTCGCCCGCCCGTCCCCTCGACCGGTCCCCTCGCCCGGTCCCCTCGCCGGTCCCCTCGACGGTCCCCTCGCCCGCCCGGTCCCCTCGACCGGTCCCCTCGCCCCGGTCCCCTCGACCGGTCCCCTCGACGGTCCCCTCACCCGCCCGGTCCCCTCGACCGGTCCCCTCGCCCGGTCCCCTCGACTGGTCCCCTCGCCCGGTCCCCTTGCCCGGTCCCCTTGCCCGGTCCCCTCGCCCGGTCCGCTGCGGCCCCCCCCAGCCCAGGTCTGAGCCCAGGTCTGAGCCCAGGTCTGATTCTGGTCCTCTTCCTCTCTGACTCCGCCCTGCAGGTCTCCGCTGCCCGGGAAGAGGTGCCAGGTCGTCGGGGCTTTCCTGGCTACATGTACACGGACCTGGCCACCATCTACGAGCGCGCGGGGCGTGTGGAGGGCAGGAACGGCTCCATCACCCAGATCCCCATCCTCACCATGCCCAACGACGGTGAGCGCCCTGCACGCACTGTTCAAAAGGACTCAAAAGCTCTTTCATTCCAATTATCAGAGAAGATCATCTGAAATGGAGCAGGGAGAGTGCTGTTACCATGGCAACCCCTGTAGAACTCCCCCCCTCCCTCCCTCCCTCCTAGTCAACCGGTTCAGCACGGCCGTCTCACGTTAGGGTGGTCAGGCCGGGTGGGGAGGGACGGCCTTTAAAGATCTGGGCCAATCAGAGCAGATGTTCCTGCGGAGCCTTGAAGCCTCCATGAGGGCTGTGGAGCGTTGTGGAGGTCTGTGAGCAGCAGCCTCGTGGAGCTGATTCCCTGCTGGGTTCTTCTCCCCCCACAGACATCACCCATCCCATCCCCGACCTGACGGGCTACATCACGGAGGGGCAGGTCTACGTGGACCGGCAGCTGCACAACAGACAGGTCAGACAGCTGTGAGCACCAGCACCACCTTCTAAGATGAGATGAAGCAGCGTGTCGTTCTCGCCCTCCAGATCTACCCGCCCATCAACGTGTTGCCGTCCCTGTCCCGTCTGATGAAGTCGGCCATTGGCGAGGGGATGACCAGGAAGGATCACGCCGACGTCTCCAACCAGCTGGTAACCAGTCCTCCAGCCCGGCGTCTGGTTGGGTGACGTTCATGCAGGAGGCTCAAATGCTCATCAGCCCTGGTGTGTGCGTGTGTGTGTGCGTGTGTGGTGTGTGTGTGTGTGTGTGTGTGCGTGTGCGTGTGTGTGTGTGTGCGTGTGCGTGCGCGTGTGTGTGTCGTCTCCAGTACGCCTGCTATGCCATCGGTAAGGACGTCCAGGCCATGAAGGCTGTGGTCGGAGAGGAGGCCCTCACCTCCGATGACCTGCTCTACCTGGAGTTCCTCCAGAAGTTTGAGAAGAACTTCATTGCTCAGGGTAAGAACGTGAGGCTGTGAGCCATGGTGTCTTCCGTGGGACGGGGTGTCCTGAGAAGCTGTCTCTGTCCCCCGTAGGTCCCTATGACAACAGGACGGTGTATGAAACTCTGGACATCGGCTGGCAGCTGCTCCGCATCTTCCCCAAGGAGATGCTGAAGAGGATTCCCCAGAGCACCCTGTCGGAGTTCTACCCCAGGGAGTCCACCGGCCGCCACTAGCCGCTGCTCTGGGTCTCAGCCCGCCCCCCTCGGCCCCCCACCTAACCCTAACCCGAACCCACCTGTAGAGTCTGGGTTCTCCTTCCCGTCGTCTTGTGGAGGGTCCAGTCCCAGCCCGGTTCAGTAGATGTTCGCTAGCGTAGGACGTTGTGTGTTGCTGTTTTGTCTTCGTTGTTTGGAAAAGGTGGACATGCCGAGGCGTTTCCACTCCTTATTTATTTTGAGGCCCCCCCCAGATCCACGGTCCTCTGCAGGTTCTACCACGTGCTCCCACCACGCCTGCAGAGGCCAGGTGGCGCTAGCGTGCGCTAGCGTGTGCTAGCGTGCGTGTTGTGCTCACGTATACTTAGGAATCGCCCCCGTGTCTGATTATTGCGCAACAATGACTTTGTGACAGTGTCTCTGAATAAATGAATAAATTATCTTTCGTGTGTCCACGTGTCGTTTAATCGCGCTACAGTCATGTGACCGCTGAACGGTGAGGCCAGCGTGTGTTGGGAGTGAGCAGCTCTGAGTGTCCACACGTCCACATGATGGACGCAGACGTCCTCCAGCTGTCCTCCACGAGCGCTTCAAAGTGGCCGCTCGGCCAGCGGCTCCTCCCAGAGCTTCCTGCTCACAGCTGGACCAGCCAGGTGGCTCCGGGTCCAGGACCAGGACCAGCTCTGGTCCCTGCTGAGTAGCTGGACCTTTGTCTTTGATCTGTGCTAATAACACGACAACCTGCTGCACGTGCACCACAGACCAGAACCAGAACAGACCAGAACCAGAGCCACCGTCATCGTTGCTCCGTCCCCACGGACCAAAGACGCCTCTCAAATGTCTTTTCTTGATGGGATGAAGGCGGGCTGTTCTGACCGGCTGTTCTGACTGGTTCAGTAAGGCGGAGCAGGACAGAAGGTCCTACGAGCTAGCTTGCTACTGGAGCAGCCTGCCAACCGCCTGCTCCGGGCCCGACCGCCTGCTCCGGGCCCGACCGCCTGCTCCGGGCCTGTGACCGCCTGCTCCAGGCCTGCTGACCGCCTGCTCCAGGCCTGCTGACCGCCTGCTCCGGGCCTGCTGACCGCCTGCTCCAGGCCTGCTGACCGCCTGCTCCAGGCCCGACCGCCTGCTCCGGGCCTGACCGCCTGCCGACCGCCTGCTCCGGGCCTGTGACCGCCTGCTCCAGGCCTGACCGCCTGCTCCGGGCCCGACCGCCTGCTCCAGGCCTGACCGCGCCTGCTCCGGGCCCGACCGCCTGCTCCGGGCCTGCCGACCGCCTGCTCCAGGCCTGTGACCGCCTGCTCCGGGCCTGACCGCCTGCCGACCGCCTGCTCCGGGCTGATTATTCAGTCCTCCAGCAGCACCGGCTGCTGCTGCCAAGCAGCTGCATATTTGGACCTATTACGTGATTTCATAGCTTCCAAAATTGCTGCTATTCACAGGCAAGTGTTTTTTTTGGGGGGGGGCAGGAAACCCGCCCCACACACATCAAAGGCTTTTCTATTGTCAGTGGCGAGGTTGATGACAACATGACCATTGTGTTCTGGTGCGAACGCCACAAAGGCATCTGCCCTCATCAAGGCTTCACGCCTGATGCAGATACAGTTTAATTTGCTGCTCGGCGGCGCCGCTGATACCATTATGGCGCCGGTGGCACGGGGGTAATCACTGTCTCCCCCTGGGAGGGGCACCAACAAGAGCGTCAAAAAGAGGGGAACGATGGAGTGATGATGATTATGGGGAGGCCAAAACCTCCCAATTAAGCCTGTCGCTGACGAGGCGGCGGGGCCGTGTTCCTGCGCTCACTCCCAACACTTCCTCCCCTGTTTACTTACCATGGCTACCAGTAATTATGATTAGCGCCTCACTTAGTTCACGCCGTCTTCCACAGGCGCCCAGAGTGGCGGCGGCTTCGTGGAGACGGCCCAAAGATGAAAACTGGCAGCTAATTGCTCCTGGGGAGGGTGGCGGCGTGCTAGCGCGCGCTGGTGTTCGTCCCCTCCCTCCCTAATTAGGAGCAGGTTTCCACAGCGATGGCGCTAATCTCTCCTCGCTCCATTAGCCTGGACCCTCCTTCCAGCTCCTGCAGGATGCTCCCGGTCCTCCCGGATCCTCTGTGTCTAACCCTAACCCTAACCCCTCCGTCAATGCTAAGCTACGCTCAAATCAGCTGTTCTAAATTATCTTCTGCTTCCAGTAATTCTGGTTTGGACACATTTGACCTGGATGCTGCAATCAGCAGCACTCTGTGGTCCTTCAGCGCCGCCGCCGCCACCGCCGCCGCCGCCCCTTTGTGTCTAAAATTGCAGTGAATTCTCCTGATTCCGACCACACTCGGGAGTCCTTGCTAAAGTGTGCAGTGATTGGGGGGGGGGGGGGCGCTGTGGATTCCAGCCCTCTGGTGTGGAGCTGATCACTGTAATCATCTCTTATTCAATTTCTGGACAAAAGCCCCCGTAGGCGACCTGTTGCAGCAGGACTAGCTGAAGGTGACTCAGGGGCCTTTTATCTGAATGTTCCTCAGCCTTTAATCCCGAGTTTTACTCTGCTCTGGCTGGGGGGGTCTGGGAGAGTCTGGAGGAATCTGGGGGGGTCTGGGGGAATCTGGGAGAGTCTAGAGGAATCTGGGGGGGTCTGGAGGAATCTGGGGTAGTCTGGAGGAATCTGGGGGGGTCTGGGGGGGTCTGGAGGAATCTGGGGGGGTCTGGAGGAGTCTGGAGGAATCTGGGAGAGTCTAGAGGAATCTGGGGGGGTCTGGAGGAGTCTGGGAGAGTCTAGAGGAATCTGGGGGGGTCTGGAGGAATCTGGGGTAGTCTGGAGGAGTCTGGGAGAGTCTGGAGGAATCTGGGGGGGTCTGGAGGAGTCTGGAGGAATCTGGGAGAGTCTAGAGGAATCTGGGGGGGTCTGGAGGAGTCTGGAGGAATCTGGGAGAGTCTAGAGGAATCTGGGGGGGTCTGGAGGAGTCTGGGGGAGTCTGACGGAGTCTGGGGGGGTCTGGGGGCCGTCTGGGGGGAGTCTGGAGGGTCTGGGGGGAGGCTAGAGGAGTCTGGGGGAGTCTGGGGGAGTCTGACGGAGTCTGGGGGGGTCTGGGGGCGTCTGGGGGGAGTCTGGAGGGTCTGGGGGGAGGCTAGAGGAGTCTGGGGGAGTCTGGGGGAGTCTGGAGGAGTCTGAGGGGAGTCTGAGGGGAGTCTGGGGGAGTCTGGAGGAGTCTGAGGGGAGTCTGGAGGAGTCTGAGGGGAGTCTGGGGGCCGTCTGGGGGGAGTCTGGAGGGTCTGGGGGGAGGCTAGAGGAGTCTGGGGGAGTCTGGGGGAGTCTGGAGGAGTCTGAGGGGAGTCTGAGGGGAGTCTGGGGGAGTCTGGAGGAGTCTGAGGGGAGTCTGGAGGAGTCTGGGGGAGTCTGGAGGAGTCTGGGGGAGTCTGAGAGGAGTCTGGGGGGGCGTCTCACACACTCACACTTACTTATTTTAAAAATTTGTCCCTGTCCTGTCCCTGTCCCGTCCTGTCCCCGTCCTGTCCTGTCCCATCCCATCCCGTCTTGTCCCATCCTGTCCCATCCCATCCCTGTCACTGTCCCGTCCTGTCCCCGTCCTGTCCTGTCCTGTCCCATCCCGTCCCATCCCTGTCCCGTCCTGTCCCGTCCCCGTCCTGTCCCATCCCATCCCATCCCTGTCCCATCCTGTCCCCGTCCTGTCCCATCCCATCCCATCCCGTCCTGTCCTGTCCCGTCCCGTCCCATCCCTGTCCTGTCCCTGTCCCGTCCTGTCCCTCATAGCGTCCTCATGAACGGCTGCTGCAGTCGTTGCCTTGCTAATGGGTTTCCCTCCCTTGTCTCATCAGGCTGCTCAGCTCTGGACGGGGAGCTCACCGAGTCCCTCAGGAGACGAACAGGCTGACTTGGTCCTGATTCGTCCACAGACTCACCAAGTGTCTCTGTCCTGCAGGACAGGACATCATGCTGACCTCCTCTAGCAAACAGCTGAGATGAGCAGGAGACGCTGGCAGATGGTTAAAAAGCCGGTGGTATTTTTGGATATTCTGCAGCACTTTAGGAGACGTGGACAGAGACGTGGACAGAGACGTGGACAGAGACGTGGACACAGACGTGGACACAGACGTGGACACAGACGTGGACAGAGACGTGAACAGAGACGTGGACAGAGACGTGGACAGAGACGTGGACAGAGACGTGAACAGAGACGTGGACACAGACGTGAACAGAGACGTGAACAGAGACGTGGACAGAGACGTGGACAGAGACGTGGACTTCCTCTGCAGCAGCCTGAACAAAGGCCACCCTAAAACACATTTATGTGCCAATGACCTTTCCAGGTAAGTAGCACTCTGCAAATGTCTCCGCCGGCTCCTGCTGCGAGCTCTTTTAGATTAATAGATTTCATCTTTCTGCACACTTTTACATCACTTTCTTAACAGCAGCTTTTAATTGGACCTGTTCAAACTGGCTGCAATTAGTCCCCCCCCCCCACCCCCATCCCAAACGGGTCCATTAAACACGCCAAGCTTTTTCTTTCCTGTTCTTTTACCTCCCGAGCTAACCTCAGCCTCCAAATGGGTCGACAGCTTCTCTTTCATGGACCAGAGCCTCAGCAGGGAGGAGACCCCGGCTCAGGGGATCTCCTCTCAGCTGGACCCCAGCGGTTCTCCCGGGCCCGGGGCTGCAGCACCTCTGCTGCCTCCTGGATCTCCTCGCGGGTCCAGATGTTCTGGTCTTGGCTGGAAGGAGCCGGGTGGCCTTGCGAGCGCTGCTGTTGTATGGATCCAAGCCAGTCCGGTTCTGATCCGGTTCCGGCGCCTGCTGTGCGGCGAACACGGCGAGTGTTGCGGGTGTTGTCTCTGCGTGGGTTTGTCCCGCCTGTCGCCGCCCCCCTGCCTCCGGCGTCGCACCCGCCGGCCTTTCCTTACAAATCCGTCGTTCTGGTGACAAAGACAAACGCTGAACAAGTGGTGCCCAGGATGTCTGATCTCCATCGGCGGCCTTTGTGGTCATCGTGGTAAATTCTTCAATTTGGGCAAACAAAGGAGGAGCCTTGACTCGCTGGAGCAGCCTGGACACTGAGGTAGTCTGAGAGCACCCGCGTGTCCTCACTCCCTTTCACTCGTCTGAATACCTGCGGCCTGAATTGGACACTATGCAAACACTATTTTTTGGAATTACAGACGGGTTGAATAGGTGCCACCCAAGGATCTTCAGCACTGACACCGGAATAATGGCCTCTTTTCTCTGCACTTCACAGGAAAAGATTTGACTTCCCCGTTACAGAGTCTGTTTTTGTGTGGCTTTAAAGCGTCTTTCTGGTCATTTTGTGATGAGTTCTATTGTCCACGTGCTTCAATCTTCAGCAGAATCAAATATTCACATCCTCCTCTGTAATCTTGTGAAGTTTGGGAAGAGCAGAAGAGCAGGCTTTCCTTTGCTCCGATGTCCATCACAGAGACATTTTTCTGATGGGACACATCTGCAGAGACACAGGGGTGACTCCAAAACTCCGTTCCTGCCTCCACACAGGATTTCATTTCACGCGTCCTTTGGTTGGTCGGCGCTTTGACTCTCCAAACCATTTAAACACATTTGGGGTCTTTATTTCTTTACGATAACGAATCTGCCTGAGCTGCAACACACACACACACACACACACACACTTACCAGAGACAGATGAGGAGATGAGGGTCACCTGTATGACTCAGGAGTACACGTCTGCTATAGGGTAGAGACGAACTACTGTATTCAGGGGTCCTCTGGAACCCCTGGAGGAAGTCCTTCCCAGGTGACCAGTTCAACATCTGCCTGAGGCACCACGTCGGCCCACAGGTGCATCACGTCCTGAGATCAGTGTGAAAGTCCGGGCAAAAGGATGGAAAAGAATCTTTGTTTCATCTTTGTTTATCAGGTCAAGGGAGGCGAAGAAAAAGAGGTTTGATTTGGAATAGAGTGCAGGAGCAGCATGCTGGAGAGAGGCCGCGCAGAGAAGGTCAGCGCTGAGTGGCGGCAGAATTTGTGCTGTTATTCTGGCCACAGGCGCGTTGTGGTCCCAGCCCCAGCCTGAGTGCAGTTGCCCCCTCGCAGTTGTTAAGGAAGCATTGTTGGCTGCTCTTAAAGCCATCAGCCAGGGGGTAATCGAGCAGACGCTTGTTTTGATAAAACATGACATATGGCCAAGACATCTTTTAATCTGTGCTCACCGCCATAACAACTCAGCCAAATTAGCTAGCATTAGGAGCCGCTCCGCCAGCTAATTTCAGGTAATGAGGGAGCAAAATGATTGTGTTTCCAATGTTGTGTCTGCTACACAGCGCATGTGCTCATGGCTGCCGCCATCTCGGCGCGGCGGGAAGAGCTGCAGTTTATCCTCTAAGTGCTAAATGAGCAAAAATAAGTATAATGTGTCAAACTACTGTTTATTTACAAAAGCCATCTTTTCCTTTCCCGTCGCTCCTTTCAGCAGATGCAGCGTCGACCCCTAATTCAGCCTCTCAGGAACTTAAGGAGTCATGGTAATGGGACCTACAGCAATCACGGGTCCTTTAGAGGAGGAGGAGGGGGGGGGGAGGAGGGGAGGAGGGGGGGAGGAGGGGGGGGGAGGAGCAGGGGGAGGAGGAGGAGGAGAGGGAGGAGGAGGAGGAGTCATGGTAATGGGACCTTACAGCAATCAGGGGTCCTTCTAGGAGGAGGAGGAGGAGGAGGAGGAGAGGAGGGGAGGAGGGGGGGAGGAGGGGAGGAGGGGGGGGGAGGAGGGGGGGGGAGGAGCAGGGGGAGGAGGAGGAGGAGAGGGAGGAGGAGGAGGAGTCATGGTAATGGGACCCTACAGCAATCACGGGTCCTTCTAGGAGGAGGAGGAGGAGGAGAGAGAGGAGGGGAGGAGGGGGGGAGGAGGGGAGGAGGGGGGGAGGAGGGGGGGAGGAGCAGGGGGGGAGGAGGAGGAGGAGGAGAGGGAGGAGGAGGAGGAGTCATGGTAATGGGACCCTACAGCAATCACGGGTCCTTCTAGAAGGAGGAGGAGGAGGAGAGGGAGGAGGAGGAGGAGCAGGAGAGGGAGCAGGGAGAGGAGGGAGGAGGGAGGGGGAGGAGGGGAGGAGGGGAGGAGGGGAGGAGGAGAGGAGGAGCAGGAGAGGGAGCAGGGAGAGGAGGAGGGGGAGCAGGAGCTCTTTCTGACCTTCTCAGTCTGCACATTTGCCCCTGAGCTTTGGTGGTGAGGTTCTGGCCTGGGACACAGCGGTCCTGGAGGAGGCTCAGCAGGAGCGACACCACCTGGACTCCAACCTGCTGCTCGTGCCCAGATCTTGGACTGGTCTGTCCCATGTGTCCTGGGCTCCTGCCCAGTGTTTAATAACCTACGCTGGAGCTAGCACCATCTTTATTCATGCAGCCACACCTGTGCGCCGCACCTGTGCGCCGCGCACCTGTGCGCCGCGCACCTGTGCGCCGCGCACCTGTGCGCCGCGCACCTGTGCGCCGCGCACCTGTGCGCCGCGCACCTGTGCGCCGCGCACCTGTGCGCCGTGCACCTGTACATCTGCTTTATATTTTATCTGCACTGTGAAACAAGTTGCTTTTTAATGTCATTGCACCAGTGTGTAACGGGACTAGAGCTGCTCTGCTCTGTTCTGTTCTGTTCTGTTCTGTTCTGTTGTGTTCTGTTCTGTTCTGTTCTGTTCTGTTGTGTTCTGTTGTGTTCTGTTCTGTTCTGCTCTGTTCTATTTTGTTCTATTATATTCTGTTCTGTTCTGTTCTGTTCTGCTCTGCTCTGCTCTGTTCTGTTCTGTTCTGTTCTGTTCTATTTTATTCTATTCTATTCTATTCTATTCTATTATGTTCTGTTCTGTTCTGCTCTGTTCTATTTTGTTCTATTATATTCTGTTCTGTTCTATTATGTTCTGCTCTGTTCTGTTCTGTTCTGTTCTGCTCTGTTCTGTTCTATTTTATTCTGTTCTGTTCTGTTCTATTTTATTCTATTCTGTTCTGTTCTGTTCTGTTCTGTTCTGTTCTATTTTATTATTCTATCTATTCTATTCTATTCTATTCTGTTCTGCTGTTCTGCTCTGTTCTGTTCTGTTCTGCTCTGTTCTGTTCTGTTCTGGTTTGGGAACAGGTCCAGTTTTAGTGTTCTTAGTGCTGCTCTAATCTTGTGCCGGTCCTACACATCCCATAATAATCAGCAGGTGGATCAAAGGCCAGGAAGTGGATCAGCTGTGAGCAGCAGCAACAGTGTTACAGCAGATTTAGTGGATCTTCCCTTTAAGCTTCCGTCCTTATTGGCTGTGAAGGCCAGGATCAGCCGGGACTCTCTGGGAACGGGGGTGTGACCTGAACCACAAAGGCGCCTGGTTCTGGTTTCATGTGACACCTGCCCAAACGCTGCCGGCCCAGCGGGACGGAAACATGAGCGCTGCTAATGCGGCTGATGTCCATCACCCTTTGTGCTCCGTGCTAATGAAAGCCTGGGCTCTAGTAGCTGCTGGCTAATCTCCAGCTCTGTGGAGGAAATGTCATTGTTGCTGAACGCAGATTGTTCAAGGCCACAATTCAACACGCCAGACAAAGGAAAGAACAGGGACTTTAGTGACCTTTGACCTGGCAGCAAAGGTGGGGCGGCAGCACCTGACTGCTGCTGGGCCTCCAGGAACGTAGCTTCAGGGTTCTGTTACCTTTGGTTAACAAGTGTTCCAAACTGGAAGGCCTTTGCTGTGTGTGTCTGCACATCAAAGAGATAGAAGAGTCTGTTGTGTCTGCACATCAAAGAGATAGAAGAGTCTGTTCTGTCTGCACATCAAAGAGAAAGAAGAGTCTGTTGTGTCTGCACACATCAAAGAGATAGAAGAGTCTGTTGTGTCTGCACATCAAAGAGATAGAAGAGTCTGTTCTGTCTGCACACATCAAAGAGATAGAAGAGTCTGTTGTGTCTGCACATCAAAGAGATAGAAGAGTCTGTTGTGTCTGCACATCAAAGAGATAGAAGAGTCTGTTGTGTCTGCACATCAAAGAGATAGAAGAGTCTGTTGTGTCTGCACATCAAAGAGATAGAAGAGTCTGTTGTGTCTGCACATCAAAGAGATAGAAGAGTCTGTTGTGTCTGCACACATCAAAGAGATAGAAGAGTCTGTTGTGTCTGCACACATCAAAGAGATAGAAGAGTCTGTTGTGTCTGCACACATCAAAGAGATAGAAGAGTCTGTTGTGTCTGCACGCATCAAAGAGATAGAAGAGTCTGTTGTGTCTGCACATCAAAGAGATAGAAGAGTCTGTTGTGTCTGCACATCAAAGAGATAGAAGAGTCTGTTGTGTCTGCACGCATCAAAGAGATAGAAGAGTCTCACACACACACACCCGCACACTCACTCACACACACACACTCACACACCCACTCTCCCTCACACACACACACCCGCACACTCACTCACACACACACACATACACACGCACGCACACACACACCTAACCCTAACCCTAACCCATCAGTAGGTTTAACCCTAATCCTAACCCATCGGTAGGGTTAACCCTAACCCTAACCCTAACTACAGAACCTTAACCCTAACTATAGAAGCCTAACCCTAACCCTAACTACAGAAGCCTAACCCTAACCCTAGCTATAGAAGCCTAACCCTAACCCTAACTATAGAAGCCTAACCCTAACCCTAACTATAGAAGCCTAACCCTAACCCTAACTATAGAAGCCTAACCCTAACCCTAACTACAGAAGCCTAACCCTAACCCTAACTATAGAAGCCTAACCCTAACCCTAACTACAGAAGCCTAACCCTAACCCTAACTATAGAAGCCTAACCCTAACCCTAACTATAGAAGCCTAACCCTAACCCTAACTATAGAAGCCTAACCCTAACCCTAACTATAGAAGCCTAACCCTAACCCTAACTACAGAAGCCTAACCCTAACCCTAACTACAGAAGCCTAACCCTAACCCTAACTATAGAAGCCTAACCCTAACCCTAACTATAGAAGCCTAACCCTAACCCTAACTATAGAAGCCTAACCCTAACCCTAACTACAGAAGCCTAACCCTAACCCTAACTACAGAAGCCTAACCCTAACCCTAACTACAGAAGCCTAACCCTAACCCTAACTACAGAACCCTAACCCTAACCCTAACTATAGAAGCCTAACCCTAACTATAGAAGCCTAACCCTAACCCTAACTACAGAAGCCTAACCCTAACCCTAACTACAGAAGCCTAACCCTAACCCTAACTACAGAAGCCTAACCCTAACCCTAACTATAGAAGCCTAACCCTAACCCTAACTACAGAAGCCTAACCCTAACCCTAACTACAGAACCCTAACCCTAACCCTAACTATAGAAGCCTAACCCTAACTATAGAAGCCTAACCCTAACCCTAACTACAGAAGCCTAACCCTAACCCTAACTACAGAAGCCTAACCCTAACCCTAACTACAGAAGCCTAACCCTAACCCTAACTACAGAAGCCTAACCCTAACCCTAACTATAGAAGCCTAACCCTAACTATAGAAGCCTAACCCTAACCCTAACTACAGAAGCCTAACCCTAACCCTAACTACAGAAGCCTAACCCTAACCCTAACCCTAACCCTAACCCTAACCCTAACTATAGAAGCCTAACCCTAACCCTAACTATAGAAGCCTAACCCTAACCCTAACTATAGAAGCCTAACCCTAACCCTAACTATAGAAGCCTAACCCTAACCTAACTATAGAAGCCTAACCCTAACCCTTCTTTTGTGTTTCTCCCTCCAGCCTCTCACATCACAGGAGGTTCTGGGTTCTGACTGGTCTGGGTTGGAGGTGGGTGTTTGGGGTTCAGGTACCTGGTTTCATTCCTCTGACTGGTTCCTCATTGTTGTTGGGCTGAACATCAGCGTGGGAGGAACAGCACACTCCTATGGAGGAGCCCTTAAGCTAAAAGCTGCTGCTATTAAAAGATGAGATGACTGGATTTTTCATAGATCTGGAGAAGATGGACACGTAATAACATGCACGCCAGAAAGAGTAATAAAAAGCTCATACATCAAATGTGTGGAAGCCTCACAGAAGATAAAGGCAAAAGTGTTGCCAGGGCGACCACAATGGAAGGTCTTAAATAGACCTGAAAGACTTGTCGGCCTCTCAGATCTGTAACATTGAAGCCAACGGCGTTCTGGGTCCGCTGATCCATCACTCCTCCCCATGCAGGAGTCTTCTGGGGTCTGGCTGATTCCGAATACTCCTGAGGAGGATATATTGTGGTGGAAATAGAGATATCAAGAGTTAAAGGTCCCCTCAGCGTTCCCGCCCCGTACATCCAAGCCTGCTCATGACTGTGGGACAAAAGAGAAACAGGAAACACAGAGTACTCTCCAGGAAACATCAGGCAATGTGCCAAAAGACACACTTACCTCAGAGAAGAGCTGAGGAAGAGCCCTCTGGACACGGGAGATGGCGAGGTCCAGCACCACTCCCAGGTCCTTGGACAGGAGGCACAGCCTATCTGTCAGTAGCATCTTTCTCTTCCACAGTTACCCAACGGTGTCTTGGTGGAGTGTCCACACTCTCAGGAGTTCCTCCTGGACCAGCATTGGTTCAGTCTCCTGAGCTAAAGGAGCCTCTTGGGTAGGAGGTAGGTTTTAGTAGGGTTAACCCTAACCCATCAGTAGGGTTAACCTTAACCCATCAATAGGGGTAACCCTAACCATAACCCATCAGTAGGGTTAACCGTAACCCTAACCCATCAGTAGGGTTAACCGTAACCCTAACCCATCAGTAGGGTTAACCCTAACCCATCAGTAGGGTTAACCCTAACCCTAACCCATCAGTAGGGTTAACCCTAACCCATCAGTAGGGTTAACCGTAACCCTAACCCATCAGTAGGGTTAACCCTAACCCATCAGTAGGGTTAACCGTAACCCTAACCCATCAGTAGGGTTAACCCTAACCCATCAGTAGGGTTAACCGTAACCCTAACCCATCAGTAGGGTTAACCGTAACCCTAACCCATCAGTAGGGTTAACCACATGTGACTACCGTGCTACATCCACAGCTGGAAGCGATAGCAGAGGCCTGGACAACGTCTTTGTTTCACCAGAGAGGCTCAGGCCTTCTGGACTAGGGGTCAGAAACCCATGACCTTCGCCACCGCTCCGTGGGAGAACTACTTTCTCCACCAGGGTCTCCCAGCAGGGATCCTTTGATACTCATTGTTTAACATTAATACACTGAATCTATTCTAATGATAAAGAGTGATGATTAAAATAATGACTGAATATAACCAGTAACCAGAGTTAAACCGTATTGAGTGAAACAAAGAGGATCCAGCACAAATCAGAGCGTTTCTGTTCATATTTGTTCTTATCTTAAAAGCCTCGCCGGGTGGTTGATAGGTGTCCTTGCTCAGTGGTCGGCTGATGTTCAGACCCTGGAGGACATGGACAGTGTGTGTCCACGTGCACACAGCAGAGCATCAGCTCCTGTTCCTGTTCCTGGGCCCCTGTTCCTGGGGCCCTGTTCCTGGGCCCCTGTTCCTGGGCCCCTGTTCCTGGGGCCCCTGTTCCTGGGGCCCTGTTCCTGGGCCCCTGTTCCTGGGCCCCTGTTCCTGGGCCCCTGTTCCTGGGGCCCTGTTCCTGGGCCCCTGTTCCTGGGCCCCTGTTCCTCTGCTGTTGCACGACATTGCTCAAATGACCTTGTTCGACCTTAGACTGTTTAGGTATGCTTGAGTTAGAATCCTAATGAACTCGTCAGTGTTTTAGCACACTTGTGTGAAAGTCTGGACTAATCAATGAGGACGTTGATGTTGTGGGTTCTTAAACGCTGCTGCTCGTTGTTCTACGCTGGAGCTCTGGGAGCCGGGCGGGTCAGAGCTGTGGAGCGCTAAATGCTACATGAAGAACGGCTGAACAGGAAGGCTTTCCATGCTTCATAAGGATTCTGACACACCTTCTAGCCTGCATGCCTGAATTAATTTGAAGCCATGAAAATCAAATAGAAATTATCTTTTTTGTGTTGGTCTTTCAGCGAGAGCTTCAAATCCTGCCTCTACCTTTTACACGCGCGCTCCCACAAAGCCGCATGAACTCAGTTGCTACTCGTTTTGTGAGCAGATCGCAGCGTCCTTCACCCCCGCTTTTGTTGGGCTGTTTGTTATTCTCATCGTCTCCTTGTGCGACTGGAGGGTCGTTGAGATGATCAGTTGAAGGAGTTCACTGTTTTCAACCACAGCGACAGAGAGGACTGAATCCACCATCACCCAACCCAGGTTCAGAGAGGGTCTCAGCAGGGAAGAGGGCCACAACACAAACCTCAGGGGTCACGACCTCTGATCACATGGCCAACCTGACCAGAGGTCACGACCTCTGATCACATGGCCAACCTGACCAGAGGTTGGCCAGCCCTAACCCTAACCCTGACATGACCCAACCAAACGTCTCTGGAGAGACCTGCACCAGGGACCCCGTCCATCCTGACAGAGCTTCAGAGGTCTGTCCCTGACACCTCCTGGTCCCTGACACCTCCTGGTCCCTGACACCTCCTGGTCCCTGACACCTCCTGGGCCCTCTGAGCTCCTGCTGAAGCACCTTCAGTCAGGACAGCACCTGGATCCACAGATGTTCTCTCCAGCTCCAAATATGCTCACACAGTATTTAAACAGCTACTACAGAGGTTATTAATGGTGATGGTAGCAGCAGTGAGAATACAACTGATCATCATCCCACACATATGTTTGTTTGTTTGTTTGTTTGTGTGTTTGTTCTCATAAATGGGGACTTTAACTCTACAAAATCTACAGCTGTGTTTAACGTCAAAGCTGTCCTGCTTCCTTTAGAAAGACACTAAATAGACCTTTACTAAGACTATTGTCAGGTGTCATTAGTCTCCCCAGTCTTTGTGTTTTTGGTTACCATGGAAACAGCCTGTTCATATTGACAGCTAAACTGGGAAAAGCAGAGCGCGTGGAAAATGTCCCTCATTTTCAGGAACTCTGGCACCTCAGGGAAGACGGAATGTCCTGGAACCATCTCGGTTTTCTGTTTGCTGACTAGGATGTCAGCAAGTGTCCAGTGTCCTGGACCAGAGGGGGTCCAGTGTCCTGGACCAGAGGTTGTCCAGTGTCCTGGACCAGAGGGGGTCCAGTGTCCTGGACCAGAGGGGGTCCAGTGTCCTGGACCAGAGGGGGTCCAGTGTCCTGGACCAGAGGTTGTCCTGGGCCAGAGGTTGTCCAGTGTCCTGGACCAGAGGTTGTCCAGTGTCCTGGGCCAGAGGTTGTCCAGTGTCCTGGACCAGAGGTTGTCCTGGGCCAGAGGTTGTCCAGTGTCCTGGACCAGAGGTTGTCCTGGGCCAGAGGTTGTCCAGTGTCCTGGGCCAGAGGTTGTCCTGGACCAGAGCGTGTCCAGTGTCTCTCCCTCTCTCTCACACACACACCCACAAACACTCTCTCACACACACGCACGCACCCCCACAAACACTCTCTCACACACACGCACCCACAGACACTCTCACACACTCAGACACACACACCCACACACACTCTCACACGCACCCCCACAAACACGCTCACACACACGCACACACACACGCACGCACACCCACAAACACTCTCTCACACACACGCACGCACCCCCACAAACACACTCACACACACGCACACACACACGCACGCACACCCACAAACACTCTCACACACTCACACACGCGCACACCCACACGCACGCACACCCACAAACACTCTCTCACACACACACCCACACACACTCTCACACGCACCCCCACAAACACACTCACACACGCGCACACCCACACGCACGCACACCCACAAACACTCTCTCACACTCACACACGCGCACACACACGTACAGACTTGTCTGTCGTGTGTCGAGACGGAAACAATGATTTCTTAAATTTCTCACACTTCCGTTTGCTCTCTTTTGTTGGTCTGATTCGCGGCCGTGAGGTTTCATTTTAATGATAATTATCATTAAATAACGATAAATAATGTTAATTATCATTAAATAGTGGTAATTACCTCCAGACTGCCTTCGAAATAAACAGCTAAACAAACTAGTAAACAGCTAAATCGAACCAGCGCGGTCCAATCTTCCTCTGAAGGTCTCTCAGGTAACTGACTGAATAAAGAAGTAAAAACCTCTGATGTGCAACCGTCAGCGGAGCTCTGAGAGCTTCAGACCTTCACAGTCCGAGGCTGGACGGAGCTTCAGACCTTCACCAGTCCGAGGCTGGACGGAGCTTCAGACCTTCACAGTCCGAGGCTGGACGAGCTTCAGACCTTCACCAGTCCGAGGCTGGACGGAGCTTCAGACCTTCACCAGTCCGAGGCTGGACGGAGCTTCAGACCTTCACAGTCCGAGGCTGGACGGAGCTTCAGACCTTCACCAGTCCGAGGCTGGACGGAGCTTCAGACCTTCACAGTCCGAGGCTGGACGGAGCTTCAGACCTTCACCAGTCCGAGGCTGGACGGAGCTTCAGACCTTCACCAGTCCGAGGCTGGACGGAGCTTCAGACCTTCACCAGTCCGAGGCTGGACGGAGCTTCAGACCTTCACCAGTCCGAGGCTGGACGGAGCTTCAGACCTTCACCAGTCCGAGGCTGGACGGAGCTTCAGACCTTCACCAGTCCGAGGCTGGACGGAGCTTCAGACCTTCACAGTCCGAGGCTGGACGGAGCTTCAGACCTTCACCAGTCCGAGGCTGGACGGAGCTTCAGACCTTCACCAGTCCGAGGCTGGACGGGGCTTCAGACCTTCACCAGTCCGAGGCTGGACGGAGCTTCAGACCTTCACCAGTCCGAGGCTGGACGGAGCTTCAGACCTTCACCAGTCCGAGGCTGGACGGAGCTTCAGCTTCTGGGCGCGCGAGATCACGCGCGCGGCAGCGGCCGTTCCGACACCTCCGAGCTCTCCTGGTTTTTATCTTCATTTCCATCAACTTTGCTCCTGTTTCCGATTTTTATTTTAATTTTTTTAGCTCATTTTCATGAATCGGACGCACGTGAGCGCGCAGCAGCCGCACAGGTGCAGCGCGGCGCGCTCACGGCGCGAAGCTGCTGCTGCTTTACGCGGCTCCAAATACTGAAAGAAAAATTCAGCCAAATTCCTCATGATCAGGCTTCATTCACGGGGGGAAACTCTGTAAAATCACATTTACTTTTCTGCATCTTTTCTTCTTAACGCGCGTCCTAATTAAATGTCCTGAATGAGACTTAGGAAATTAAACTGTAACATTATATTATTACTATAATTACTATTAGTGTCATTATAATTATTATCACCATTACAATATTATTATTATCATTATTATTATTACTGTTATTATTATTATCATTATTATTGTTATTATCATTATTATGATTATGATTATTATTATTGTTGTTGTTGTTATTATATTGGTGTTGATGTTATTAATATTATAGACTCGTAGTCGTGTGTTGGGCCCTATCGTCCATCTGAACTAGCTTCTCCTGCATCACTCAGGATCTAATCAGTCAAAGGGGACTCAAACCTTGTTTTACAGGGTAAAAACGCGTCGGCAGGAAAGTTGCAGTTGACAAAGTTTCTTTTCAAAATCACAAAAAGATGTTCGCTGGTTCTACATTTAGATAAAAATCTGCTATGGCAGCTACATGTATATATATATATATATATATATATATATATATATATGTGTGTGTGTGTGTGTGTGTGTGTGTGTGTGTATGTATATATGCTGGACAAAGTCCTGAAATATTCGAGCTCATAAACATTTGATAATAACGATAATACGATTTTTATACATCTGTGTGTGTGTGTGTGTGTGTGTGTGTGTGTGTGCGAGCGAGCGAGAGTAAGTTGTGTGTTTGCTTCAACCTCTCTTTTCATGCAGGAAACATATTTATGACAAATGTGTTGATTCCAGTATTCTCCAGGAGGCTCCAGAATTCTCCAGGAGGCTCCAGTATTCTCCAG